>NC_135815.1:91283637-91439213 GCF_964213995.1 Mustelus asterias | reverse complement strand
AGCTCACATGGAGACAGTAAACACTCTGTTTATCTCGAGTGTCATTTTATGATTTCAACAGAATATAAAACTGACCTTGGTCTAGTCGGTGCAGCCGAGCTGAATGAAATATACTGTTGTCTAAACACAATTTACTGGAATAGACCTTGTCAACAAATCGCCCGCGGCTCGATAAACAACGAGCGAGCTGGCTGGGTTATCAGCAGAGAAACGACGGCCGTGTCGACATCACCTACAATTACACCAAATTCTGACACTCCACTGACACCCCTTTTATCAAAGCCTTGGCCTGGTCGGGCAGCGAGAGAAAGGCCCGTTGGGCGGGATTTTCCAGGCCGCGCTCGCCCCAAGATCGGAAAATCCCACCCGAGGTCAACGGACCTCAGCACAGCCCGCTCCACGCCCGCTACGATTCTCGCGGCGGGCGGGATGGGAAAATTATACCCATAGAGTCAAAGAGATGTGCAGCATGGAAGCAGGCCTGAGGTCACGTACCAATGGACTCAAGAACAGCTTCTTCCCTCGAAGACTGTCTAATGGCAGCCTAACATGCTGCCGTTAGACTTCTCAATGGACCTACCTCACACTAAGTTGATCTTTCTCTACACCCTAGTTACGACTGTTACACTACATTCTGCACTCCCTCCTTTCTTCTCTATAAACGGTATGCTTTGTCTGTATAGCGCACAAGAACAACACTTTTCACTGTATACTAATACGTGACAATAATAATTCAAATCAAACCAAATCAAGGCCCAACTTGTCCATGCCAACCAGGTTTTCGAAGCTGAGCTAGTCCCATTTGCTTGCGTTTGTACCATATCCAGCTAAAGTTTATGTATTAGTGTCACAAGTCGGCTTACATTAACACTGTACATAGAACAGTACAGCACAGAACAGGCCCTTCGGCCCACGATGTTGTGCCGAGCTTTATCTGAAACCAAGATCAAGCTATCCCACTCCCTATCATCCTGGTGTGCTCCATGTGCCTATCCAATAACCGCTTAACTGTAATGAAGTTACTGTGAAAATCCCCTAGTCGCCACACTATTTAGGCACACTGAGGGAGAATTTAGCATGGCCCAATGCACCTAACCAGCATGTCTTGCGGATGAAACTGGAGCACCTGGAGGAAACCCATGCAGACACGGGGGGGGGGCGGGGGGGCGGGGGGGGGGGGGGAGCGTGCAGACTCTACACAGACAGTGACCCAAGCCGGGTATCGAACCCGGGGCCCGGGTCCCTGGTGCTGTGAGGCAGCAGTGCTAACCACTGTGCCACCATGCCACCCAGTAGCCCCATTTGCCTGCGTTTGGCCCATATCCCTCTAAACCTTTTCTACCCATGTACCTGTCCAAATGTCTTTTAAATGTTATAATTGTACCCGCCTCTACCACCTCCTCTGGCAGCTCATTCCATATTCGCACCACCCTCTGTGTGAAAAAGCTGCCCCTCGGGTCCCTTTTAAATCTGTATCCTCTCACAAACCTATGCCCTCTAGTTTTGGACTCCCCTACCTCGGGGAAAGGACCTTGGCTATTCACCTTATCAATGCCCCTCATGATTTTATGAACCTCTGTAAGGTCATCCCTCATCTGCCTACAGGGAAAAACACCTCAGCCTGCAAAGTACGAGCCTTTTGGGATTCCTTTGACCTCAGCTGCGAAGTGAAGGTTGTTGCACTTTTTTTTATTCATTCAAGGGACATGGGCGTCGCTGGCTGGCCAGCGTTTATTGTCCATCTCTACTTGCTCTTGGAGGGCAGCTGAGAGTCAACCACATTGCTGTGGCTCTGGAGTCACATGTAGGTCAGACCAGGTAAGGACAGCAGATTTCCTTCCCTAATGGACATTAGTGACCCAGATGGATTTTTCCGACAATCGACAATGGTTTCATGGTCATCAGTAGATTCTTAATTCCAGATATTTTTTATTGAATTCAAATTCCATCATCTGCTGTGGTGGGATTCGAACCTGGATCCCCAGAACAATAGCTGAGTTTTTGGATTAATAGTCGAGCAATAGACCTCCCCTTGCTACGTTTCTTAGGTGAGGCCACTGAAGTGGCTGAAATTGCTGTGCCTTTGTGATTGGTCCAAGGTAAAGTCACTATAGTCCCAGATGACCATGGGCTGTTCTCTGCTTTGAGGGGGAGAGCTGACTGGTGGTGATTTTAACCTGAGGATCACCACACCTCGGGTGAGGGGCAAGGTTGAGAAGGCAGGGACTTCATGACTAACCCAGCCAGGAATTGACCCCGCACTGTTGGTTTTTTGAGGCATAAATTGAATGAAAAAGCACACTCGATTCCATTGAAAGAATTATTGGCAGTTCCATGAGGCCTTCAATCAGCTGACGGCATCCAAAAGCCAAAGAATCACTTCTGGAGTCAATTTAACCTCCCAAGCACAAACAGCCAACTTCCCTCAAACAGCAATTTGATCATGATTAGAACGTAGATTTTTAAGTTGCAACAAAAATGGAGGCTCATCCTGACTCGAAACATTGCACATTCTCTCTCCACAGATGCTGTCAGACCTGCTGAGATTTTCCAGCATTTTCTGTTCTTGGGTCTGTTGTTATATGACTGGCTTTCAAACTGCACAGTCATTGTACCCCTGATGTGGAGATGCTGGCATTGGACTGGGGTGGGCACGGTAAGAAGTCTCACAACACCAGGTTAAAGTTCAACAGCTTTATTGGGAATCATGAGCTTTCGGAGTACTGCCCCTTCATCAGGTGAGTCACTCACCAGATGAAGGAGCAGCACTCCGAAAGCTCGTGATTCCAAATAGACCTGTTGGACTTTAACCTGGTATTGTGAGACTTCTTATTGTACCCCCTGGCAATGGGATCCTCTCTCCCCTGTTGTTGGAAGCTCTACAGATCGATGTCTTGATCAATTGGGCCAGTAGGCAGATGAATGGCAGATGGAGTTTAATTTAGATAAATGTGAGGTGATGCATTTTAGTAGATCGAATCGAGGCAGGACTTACTCAGTTAATGGTAGGGCATTGGGGAGAGTTAGAGAACAAAGAGATCGAGGGGTACAGGTTCATAACTCCTTGAAAGTGGAGTCACAAGTGGACAGGGGGGTGAAGAAGATGAAGGTGAAGAAGCGTGCCGAACCACGCTTGGTTTCATTGGTCAGAACATTGAATCCAGGAGTTGGGACGTCTTGTTGAAGTTGTACAAGACATTGGTAAGGCCACACTTAGAATACTCTGTACAGTTCTGGTCACCCTATTATAGAAAGGATATTATTAAACTAGAAAGAGTGCAGAAAAGATTTACTAGGATGCTACCGGGACTTGATGGTTTGAGTTATAAGGAGAGGCTGGATAGACTGGGACTTTATTCCCTGGAGCATAGGAGGCTGAGGGGCGATCTTATAGAGGTCTATAAAATAATGAGGGGCATAGATCAGCGAGATAGTCAATATCTTTTCCCAAAGTGAGGGGAGTCTAAAACTAAAGGGCATAGGTGGGAGGGGAGAGATGCAAAAGGGTCCAGAGGGCAATTTTTGCACTCAGAGGGTATTGAGTGCCTGGAACGAGCTGGCAGAGGTAGTAGTAGAGGTGGGTACAATTTTGTCTTTTAAAAAGCATTTAGACAGTTACATGGGTAAAATGGGTATGGAGGGATATGGGCCAAATGTGGGCAATCGGGGCTAACTTTGTGGTAAAAACTGGGCGGCATGGACAAGTTGGGCCGAAGGGCCTGTGCCTACACTGTAAACCTCTATGGCTCTGCGACTCTAATAGTGGCCTCCAACAGGCCAGGCCATTAATTCTTTGTATCCTGCTAATCATTGTGATATCCAAAGTCAATTGGATATTAATGCCAACCATCTAATTGATATAGGAGCAAAGAATCATCCAGATTAGGACATTTAGCTCTGTTCTCTCTCCACAGATGCTGTCAAACCTGCAGAGTTTCTCCAGCATTTTCTGTTTTTGTTTCAGATTCCAGCATCCGTGGTGAATTACTTTTATCTATGTGCTTTTAAGTGTTGGTTTGCACATTGAAGGCAGAATGTTGCAGCCCTGTCCGCCACAGGAATCGTCACGGGTGGGACACAGACCATGTAATGGTCCGTTGACCTTGAGCGGGATATTCCGGGCTTGAGGCGAGCATGGCCAGAAAATCCCCCCCCTCAAGGCTAATTCCTCTTCGCTTTACCGGGTAAAACCGCCTGTGGATGAGCAACGGCTATCCTGAGGGAAACTTTGGAGAGTACCAGCTACTCGATTGTTCAGTTAGTCTTTTGCCTCCATACCAAGGTCGGATGACCGATTTGCATGTCAGGACCACTACGGACCTCCAGCAGAGTTCCCCCTGGCTCCGCCCTGCCCAGGCAATGTTCACCACCTTTCGCGTACGTGCCTGCTCCATCTCCCCGCCAGAACGGGTAAGACGGGCCAGTGGCGGGTCCGCCGTGCGGGGTGCTGGGATCTCACCTCGGTCAACCCGCACTGACCTTCACTTTCATTGGGGTTATGTGACTCCGGATTCGGGGATCTGAACCTGACTCCCTTTCGATCGGCTGGGAGGTGATGGCCCAGTGGTATTATCGCTGGACTATTAATCCAGCTAATGCTTTGGGGACCTGGGTTCGAATCCTGCCACGGCAGATGGTGGAATTTGTAACTCAATAAAACAAAATCTGTAATTAAGAATCTACTGATGATCCATGAAACCATTGTCGATTGTCAAAAAAACCCATCTGGTTCACTAATGTCCTTAGAGAAGGAAATCTGCTGTCCTTACCTGGCATGACCTACCCGTGACTCCAGAGCCACAGCAGTCAGCTCTCAACTGCCCTCTCGCAACTATGGATGGGCAATAAATGCTGGCCAGCCAGTGATGCCCTTGTCCCATGAATGAATATTGTTTTTTTTCCCTCCAGAAAGGTGATGAGCAATATTTTAGATCCAGTGGAGAGGACAGGAACCTTGGTTGTGTGATTTCAAGAAGAAATTAGACAAGGTTCTTGGGGCTAAAGGGATCAAGGGATATGGGGGGGAAAGGGGGATCAGGATGTTTAATTTGATGATCAGCCATGATCATAATGAATGGTGGAGCAGGCTCGAAGGGCGAATGGCCTACTCTTGCTTCTAGTTTCGATGTTTGAGTGGCACGGACAGAGTGGATAGTCAGATGCTCTTTCCTAGGGTACAAAAGTCAAGTACCAGGGGACATAGGTTTAAGGTGTGTGGGGAAAAGTTTAGAGGAGATGTGCGAGGCAAGTTTTTTACACAGAGGGTGGTGAATGTCTGGAACCGCTGTCCGGGGAGGCGGTGGGAGCAGGTACGATAGTGGCATCTAAGGGGTATCTAGATGAATACATGGATAAGATGGGAATGGAAGGATATGGACCCCTTAAATGCATACAGTTTTAGTTTAGGCAGGCATGATTGGCACAGGCTTGGAGGGCCGAAGGGCCTGTTCCTGTGCTGTACTGTTCTTTGTTCTTTGTTTGTTTCTATGTGTAATGTCTTATCTGAAGGCAGCACCTCTGGCAGTTGCGCACTCCATCAGTACTTCACTGGAATCTCAGCTTGGCTCAGGTACTCTGGGGTCCTGTGGGGATGGAAGGCTTGAACCCATAATCTTCTGACTGAGTGAGTGGCCAGAGTTCTACCAAACCACAGCTCACATGTTAGTGAGAATGTAGCATTACATATTGGCATCTAGTTATTTTTCTATCTATGATTGAGAAAAACCCTCCCACATCTGGAGACATGTGATTCAGACAAATCACCCATTTCCTCATAGCTTATTTTCCCTGGAGGGGGCCACTAGGAGGGTCACCACAGCAAACATGGCTGACCGTGGGTCTCTCCTAAACACCGCTTTCTTGGCCATCAAATCCAGGAATTGGACTTGAACCCAAAACTTCTGGCTCAGAGGTAGAGACGCTACCAAGCGCAACATAAGACCTCCTCTGATGCATCGACACGGTGGCACAGTGGTTAGCACTGCTGCCTCACAGCGCCAGGGACCTGGGTTTGATTGCAGCCTTGGGTCACTGTCTGTGCGGAGTCTACACATTCTGCCCCTATCTGCATGGGTTTCCTCTGGGTGCTCTGGTTTCCTCCCACAGTCCAAAGATGTGCTGTTTAGGTGGATTAGGCCATATTATTCAAGAAAGGAGAGAGACAAAATGTGGGAAACTATAGACCAGTCAGCTTGATCTCTGTGGTGGGAAAGTTGCTGGAGTCAATCATTAAGGAGGGGGTGACTGGGCATCTGGAAAAGAAAAGCTCAATTGACCAGTGTCAGCATAGTTTTGTGAAGGGCAAGTCTTGTTTGACAAACCTGCTAGGGTTCTTTGAGGATGTAACCAGCAAGGTAGATAGCGGGGATCCTGTGGATGTGATCTATCTTGACTTCCCGATGACATTTGATAAGGTACCACACAAGAGACTGATCCAGAAGGTTAGATCCCAAGGGATTGGGGTAGAGTAGTGGCTTGGATTGAGGATTGGTTGACTGATAGAAAGCAGAGGGTTGGGATAAATTGGTCCTTCTCCAGCTGGCGATCTGTAACTAGTGGGGTCCTGCAGGGTTCAGCTCTCGGACCACAACTATTTACAATCTATATCAATGATCTACAAGCAGGGATAGAGTGTAACATAGCGAGACATGTTGACGACACGAAAATCGGTGGGAAAGCAGGCTGTGATGAGGAGATAAAAAGTTTACAAATGGATATTGATAGGCTAAAAGAATGGGCCAGAATTTGGCAGATGGATTTTAATGTGTATAAATGTGAGATTACCCATTTTGGCTGGAAAACTAAAAGGGCAAATTACTATTTAAATAGGAAACAAATTCAAAAGGCATCTGTGCAGAGGGATCTGGGTGTCCTTGTGCATGAGTCTCAGAAAGTGAGTATGCAAGTGCAGAATGTTATAAGGAAGGCAAATGGAATCTTGGCATTTATTGCAAAGGGTCTGGAGTATAAAAGTAGAGAAGTGTTGTTCCAATTGTAAAAGGCATTGGTGAGACCACACTTGGAGTATTGTGTTCAGTTCTGGTCACCTTCTTTGAGGAAGGGTGTGGTGGCACTGGAGGCGGTTCAGAAGAGGTTCAGGTTTGAAGGGGCTGTTGTATGAGGAGCGGTTGAGTAACTTGGGCTTGTGCTCACTGGAGTACAGAAGAATGAGGGGGGATTTGATTGAGGTATATAAAATACTCAACGGGATTGATAAAGTAAATGTTAACCAAAACAATCTAGGACAAGAGGTCATTGTTGTAGAGTAAGAGGGGGGAGGTTCAAGACAGAGATAAGGAGCAGCTACTTCTCACAGAGGTTTGTGAATCCATGGAACTCACTGCCGCAGAGTGCAGTGGATGCAGAATCAATTAATAGATTCAAGAAAGAGAGAGATAAATATTTGATCAAAAGCGGGATAAAGGGCTATGGGGAAAAGGCAGGGAAGTGGAGTTAGGATGCGATGGAAATCAGCCGTGATCATATCGAATGGTGGAGTGGGCTCGAAGGGCTGAATTGCCTACTCTCGCTCCTAATCCCTATGTTCCTAAATTGTCCCTTAGTGTCCCAAGATGTGCAGATTCAAGGGATTTGCGGGAAAAATACATGGGGTTACGGGAAAAAGGCCCGGGTGGGATGTCCGTTGGAGAGTTGTTGCAGACTAGCTTGCCAAAATGCCTCCTTCTGCATTGTAGGGATTCTGTGATTCTACGATATTGCAGAGATTTGAGGTGCAGAGGGTTCTGGATGTCCTAGTGCATAGAATTCGTACCGTACAGAAGGAGGCCATTTGGCCCATTGAGTCGACACCAATTCTCTGACAGAGCATCCCAAAATACTATGGGCGGAGTTTTCCCGTCTCGCCCGCCACGGGAATCGTAGCGGACGGGACATGGACCGTGCAAAGGCCCATGGACCTCGAGTGGGATTTTCTGGTCTTGGGGTGAGCACGGCTGGAAAATCCCACCCGATCTGCATTCATCCTATCTATGTCCCTCATGATTTGATGCACCTCATTGTCAAAGCCCATCTGGTTCAAGATGCCAGACACCATTCCCATAACCCCAAATATTTACCCCTCCAATCCACCTAACCTACAAATCTTGGTACAGGAATAGGCACTTTACCATGGCCAACCTATCTAACCTTTTCTAATCTTTGGATTTTAGATCAGAGAATCCCTACAGTGCAGGAGGAGGCCATTTGGTCCATCGAGTCTGCACCGACTCTCATAAAGCATCTTACCCAGACCCACCCCCTCCACCCTATCCCCTTAACCCCTTTTTCTAACCCCACTAATCCCCCTAACCTACACATCTTGGAATACCAAGGGGCAATTTAGCATGGCCAATCCACATACCCAGCACAATTTCCGACTTTAGCCAACATGCTTCTTTTTGTTCTGCACTGTGGGAATTCTATGCACTAGGACGCCCAGATCCCTCTGCATCTCAGGGCTCTGCAATCACTTGCCATTTGAGACAATACGCTTTTTTAAAATTCCGCACTGAAGGCCAAGCCATCTTTCAGATGAGTGGTTAAAACAAGATGCCATCTGACCTCCCAGACGGATGTAAAACAAAAGCCCAGAGGCACTATTTCAGAGAAGAGTGGAGGGAATTCCCCTGTGGAACAGACCATCCAGCTATTTGCTGCCATTTGTGGCACCTTGCTATGCACACATTGGCTGCAAAATTTCCTTCCTTACAATAACCACTGCACTTCAGAAGTATTGTTCTCAGTAATTGGTGTGAATGGGGAGATGGTGGTGTAGTGGTCTAGTCACTGGATTGGTAATCCAGAGGCCCAA
Organism: Mustelus asterias; assembly: GCF_964213995.1. Lineage (NCBI taxonomy): Eukaryota > Metazoa > Chordata > Chondrichthyes > Carcharhiniformes > Triakidae > Mustelus > Mustelus asterias. The sequence goes on along the minus strand of NC_135815.1, from coordinate 91,430,404 downwards.
GGTAATGTTCTGGGGCACAGGTTCAAATCCCAAAGATGTGCGGGTTAGGTTGATTGACTATGCTAAAATTGCCCCTTAGTGTCTTGGGACGCGTGGACTAGCGGGTAAAATATGTAGGGATATGGGGGTGGGATTGTGGTCGGTGCAGACTCGATGGGCCGAATGGCCTCTTTCTGTACTGTAGGATTTCTATGCTGTCAGACCAGACCACCATGGCGGCTGATGCAATTTGAATTCAGTTAATCAATCTGGAATGAACGCTAGTCTCTGTGATGGTGTCCATGAAAACCATCATGGGAGTCATAGAGCAATACAGCACAAAAACAGGCCCTTCGGCCCAACTAGTCCATGGCGACCCTAGTGCCCTCCCAGCTGGTCACAATCACCTGCATTTGGCCCATAAACCTCTAATCCTTTCCCATCCATGTACTTTCTAAATGCTTTTTAAATGTTGCTATTGAACCTGTCGCAACCACTTTCCCTGGCAGTTCATTCCATATACGCACCATCCTCTGTGTGAAGAAGTTGCCCTTCAGGTCCCTTTTAAATCTTTCCCCTCTCACCTTAAATCTATTCCCTCTAGTTTTCAATTCCCCTTCCCTGGGGGGAAAATACTATGAGCGGAGTTTTCCCGTCTCGCCCGCCACGGCAATCATAGCGGACGGGACATGGACCGTGCAAAGGCCCATGGACCTCAAGTGGGATTTTCTGGTCTTGGGGTGAGCACGGCTGGAAAATCCCACCCAATCTGCATTCATCCTATCTATGCCCCTCATGATTTGATGCACCTCATTGTCAAAGCCCATCTGGTTCACTAAGCAAGGAAATCTGCCATCCTCACCTGGTCTGGCCTACATGTGACTCTAGAGCCGCAGCAGTGTAGTTGACTCTTAACTGCCCTCTGAAATGGCTTAACGAGCCATCCAAATCAAGGGCAGTGAAGGATGGGCAACAAATGCTGTCCTTGCCAGCGATGCCCGCAAATTCCCCTCCAACTTGATTTTCAAGTTTGCTGATGGCACCACTGTAGTGGGTCAGATCTCAAACGATGACAAGACGGAGCACAGGAATGAGATAGAGAATCTGGTGAACTGGTGCAGCAACAATAATGTCTCCCTCAATGTCAACAAAACAAAGGAGGATGGGTGGCACGGTAGCACAGTGGTTAGCACTGCTGCTTCACAGTTCCAGGGACCTGGGTTCGATTCCCGGCTTGGGTCACTGTCTGTGTGGAGTTTGCACATTCTCCTCGTGTCTGCGTGGGTTTCCTCCGGGTGCTCCGGTTTCCTCCCACAGTCCAAAGATGTGCGCGTTAGGTTGATTGGCCAGGTTAAAGATTGTCCCTTAGAGTCCTGAGATGCGTGGGTTAGAGGGATTAGCGGGTAAAATATGTGGGGGTAGGGCCTGGGTGGGATTGTGGTCGGTGCAGACTCGATGGGCCGAATGGCCTCCTTCTGCACTGTAGGGTTTCTATGATTTCTATGAAAGGAGATTGTCATCGACTTCAGGAAGCATAATTGAGGACATGCCCCTGTCTACATTAACAGGGACGAAGTAGAAATTGTCGAGAGCTTCAAATTTTTCAGGTGTCCTGGTCCCCCCATGCCGACACTATCGCTAAGAAAGCCCACCAACAACTTTACTTTCTCAGAAGACTAAGGAAATTTAGCATGTCCGCTACAAATCTCGCCAACTTTTACAGATGCACCATAGAAAGCATTCTTTCTGGTTGTATCACAGCTTGGTATGGCTCCTGCTCTGCCCAAGACCGCAAGAAACTACAAAGGGTCGTGGATGATGCCCAATCCATCACACAAACCAGCCTCCCATTCATTGACTCTGTCTACACCTCCCGCTGCCTCGGTAAAACAGCCAGCATAATGAAGGACCCCACACACTTCGGACATTTTCTCTTCCACCTTCTTCCGTCGGGAAAAAGATACAAAAGTCTGAGATCACGTATTGAATGACTTGAGAACAGCTTCTTCCCTGCTGCCATCAGACTTTTGAATGGACCTGCCTCGCACTAAGTTGATCTTTCTCTACACCCGAGCTATGACTGTAACACTACATTCTGCACCCTCTCCTTTTCTTCTCTATGAACGGTATGCTTTGTCTGTGTAGCACGCAAGATAAATACTTTTGACTGTATACTAATAGATGTGACAATAATAAATCAAATCAAATCAAAATCAAAGTATGGAAGAGTAACGAGAAAAAAAGTTAAACAAAAGAGGCTATTTTCCATCCAGTTAAAAGTCAACCCAAAAGGAACCAGGCTTCTCATTATTTCACTTCAGCGAGCAGCGGATGAGACACAAATGTGTTTTTCACTCCTTGCGCAGAAGAATTCCATGCACGGGTGGAGGTAGGATAATGAGTCACATCCGCAATTCGCCATGTATTGAACTACCAATCTCAGGTATCAAGCAGAGGCTGTCAGCAGAGCCGACTGTGCCACCTCTTGTGTCGATGAAGTGACAACAATTAATTAGCACTGTAAATTCGGTTTGGGAAGAGTGTTTTGTGATTAGATCTAAATTGTTTGAACCACTCCAGTCCCTCTTTACAGGCTGTTACCTTCCACACCATGTTAAAGTGCTTCACTCTGTACTCCAGCATTATTGCTTACCTGATACCAGAACGGGCAGGTTTTATAACTTGTCTATATACTTGGCGTAATCAAAGTAAGACATAATTCTGCAGGTCTCTTGTTACATAAGAACTAGGAGCAGGAGTAGTCCCTTGAGCCTGCTCCGCCATTCAATAAGATCATGGCTGATCTTTTCGTGGACTCAGCTCCACTTACCCGCTCACCATAACCCTTAATTCCTTTCCTGATCAAAACTTTATCTATCCTTGCCTTAAAAACATTCAATGAGGTAGCCTCAACTGCTTCACTGGGGAGGGAATTCCACAGATTCACAATCCTCTGGGTGAAGAAGTTCCTCCTCAACTCAGTCCTAAATCTGCTCCCCCTTATTTTGAGGCCATGCCCCCTAGTTCTAATTTCACCCACCAGTGGGAACAATGCATGGATTGGGAAGTTCCTATTTTCCTCTGCCTGTGGATCCCTTGCCCAGTGATTGTCTCTCTGGAACATGCCTTCTTCCCAGGTCACTGTAGTGGGTCAGATCTCAAACAGTGATGAGACAGAGCACAGGAAAGAGTGAACTGGTGCAACAACAACACTTTCTCCCTCAATGTCAATCAAATGAAGGAGACTGTCATCGACTTCAGGAAGCGTAGTGGAGAACATGTCCCCGTCTACATCAATGGGGATGAAGTGGAAATGTTTGAGAGCTTCAAGTTTCTAGGTGTCTAGATCACCAACAACTGGTCCTGGTCCCTCCACACTGACACTACAGTTAAACCACCCACTAACGCCTCTACTTTCTCAGGAGGCTAAGGAAATTCAGCCTCTCCATCAATTTTTACAGATGCACCTTAGAAAGCATCCTTTCCAGTTGTATCACAGCTTGGTATGGCTCCTGCCCTGACCAAGACCGCAAGAAACTATAAAGGGTTGTGAACGTAGCCCCGACCATCACGCAAACCAGCCTCCCGGCCATTGACTCTGTCTACACTTCCCGCTGCCTCGGGGAAAAGCAGCCAACATAATCAAAGACCCCACGCACCCTGGACATTCTTCCATCGGGAAAAAGATACAAAAGTCCGAGGTCACCTACCAACTGACTCAAGAACAGCTTCTTCCCTGCTGCCATCAGACTTTTGAATGGACCTACCTTGCATTACATTTACCTTTCTCTACACCCTAGCTATGACTGCTTTTGATTTGATTTGATATGATTTATTATTGTCACATGTATTGATTGGGATACAGTGAAAAGTATTGTTTCTTGCACGCTATACAGACAAAGCATACCATTCATCAAGAAGGAAATGAGAGAGTGCAGAATGTAGTGTTACAGACATAGCTAGGGTGTAGAGAAAGATCAACTTAATGTGAGGTGGGTCCATTCAAAGGTCTGATGGCAGCAGGGAAGAAGCTGTTCTTGAGTCAGTTGGTACGTGACCTCAGACTTTTGGACCTTTTTCCCGACGGAAGAAGGTGGAAGAGAGAATGTCCGGGGTGCGTGGGGTCTTTGATTATGCTGGCTGCTTTTCCCAAGGCAGTAGGAAGTGTAGACAGAGTCAATGGATGGGAGGTTGGTTTGTGTGATGGACTGGGCTACGTTCACAACCCTTTGTAGTTTCTTGCTGTCTTGGTCAGAGCAGGAGCCGTACCAAGCTTTGATATACCCAGAATGTTGGTATGTGACCTCAGACTTTTGTAACACTATATTCTGCACCCTCTCCTTTCCTTCCCCCTGTGTACTCTATGAGCGGCATGCTTTGTCTGTATAGCACACAAGAAACAATACTTTTCACTGTGTACTAATACATGTGACAATAATAAATCAAATCAAATCAAATCAAGACAGCAGAAGGGCACATCATTCCAGTGCTATTTTATAACTGGCCATTAGTAGGTGTGAGAGTGGCTAAAGGTTGTCTTGACTTGCAGTCACCCTGAACTGGAGCAGCTGCCATGTGGTTGGCACTACCCTCACATTTCGTGCCCCCCCCCGCCTTGGCCCCTGCCCCCACACTCCGCTCACACAACACAACCTTAGCTGGCGAACTCATCCTGCGAGGACCCACGGCCGTGCCTCGAAGGTTGCCTGATTAATAATCTTCCGAGCAGTTCTGGTCTCTCATATCCCATTTACACAACAGATGTCGGTTTGGGGTTTGTTCGCAGTTTACAGCTGTTCCAAATGTACCATGTAAATGTTTGCTGCCACGTTGGCCCAGAGTGCAGACGCCCGCTTCTCGATGCCAGCTTTGAACTGGCAGCGGAGTAAATTGATTCAAACCAGGCTGTTGTAAAATGGCAGATTTAAGCCAGTCTCATGTAAATGGCTTGATTCGAATCCCAACTGGTTACTGCCATACAGTACAAGATGGTCCCCAGTTATTTGGTACCATCTGCTACATGTAACAGTCCAGAGAGAAGGTGCCATGCAAACATTTAGATCTAATTCAGCTGGGATCCAAACATAATTCAATCGGCTAGATTGTAAAAAAAACTATAAATTAGTTGGCACAGTGATTTGAGCTATAGACAACTGTAACAGCGTCAGATGTCTTATCGTGTTGACTTTGAGGTCAAACATGACTTGGTCCAAAATTACTCGGCTATCGTTGGGGAAGTAAGAAGTCTCACAACACCAGGCTAAAGTCCAACAGGTTTATTTGGAATCACGAGCTTTCGGAGCACTGCTCCTTCATCAGGTGAGTCCTGTTTGGGTACACTGAGGGAGAATTTAGCACAGCCAATGCGCCTAACCAATTTTTCGGACTGTGGGAGGAAAGCGGAGCACCCGGAAAAAATCCGCACAGACATGGGGAGAACGTGCAGACTCTCCACAAACAATCACTCAAGGCCGGAATTTTAGCTGGGATCACCATGATCATGACACCCAGTAAAATCCAGCCCCAAGTCTCACCTGATGAAGGAGCAGCGCTCTGAAAGCTTGTGATTCCAAATAAACCTGTTGGACTTTAACCTGGTGTTGTGAGGCTTCTTATTGTGTCCAACCCAGTCCAATGCCGGCATCTCCACATCATTGTTGGGAAAGGCAGAGGATTTCCTTTGTCTAGTGCATCCCTGGGAACTACATTTGGACTTCAAAACATGAGGGAAAGATTTTCAGGCAATACTACTGGGAGGGGGCTAGCCAGGCTGGGGAAGTACTGGGTAAAACCTCAGGTTTGTGAACTGGTGCTTAATGTTGAAATACCGGGAGTGGTGCAGTGATGGCCAAGCTAGTCTAGTGAATGGGTCGCATGAGTGACCCTACTTCATCTCACTGGGCCGCAAGGTCAAAGTCGGGTTTGTTCACTGACCACGACCCCATGAGTAAGATCGAATACATTTCATACACGCCAAATATTCCATAACAAATGATTTGATTTGATTTGATTTATTATTGTCACATTTATTAACATACAGTGAAAAGTATTATTTCTTGCGCGCTATACAGACAAAACATACCATTCATAGAAAAGGAAAGGAGAGGGTGCAGAATGCAGTGTTACAGTCATAGCTAGGGTGTAGAGAAAGGTCAACTTAATGCAAGGTAAGTCCATTCAAAAGTCTGACAGCAGCAGGGAAGAAGCTGTTCTTGAGTCGGTTGGTATGTGACCTCAGAATTTTGTATCCTTTTCCCAACGGAAGAAGGTGGAAGAGAGAATGTCCGGGGTGCGTGAGGTCCTTAATTATGCTGGCTGTTTTTCCGAGGCAGCGGGAAGTGTAGACAGAGTCAATGGATGGGAGGCTGCTTAGCGTGATGGATTGGGCTACATTCAAGACCCTTTGTAGTTCAATGCTAAATCATTTATACATTAATACAACTCCCGTCCACTTCAAATGGTAAAAGCAAAAGAAATATTTACATTTTGGACGCCGAGAGAGGGCACGGCTCTCAGTCAATGTGTACTTATTTATTTTTTACTGTCACAAGTAGGCTTACATTAACACTGCAATGAAGTTACTGTGAAAAATCCCCGAGTCGCCACACTCCGGTCGGTGCCTGCTCGGGTACACTGAGGGAGAATTTAGCATGGCCAATGCACCTAACCAGCACGTCTTTTGGACAATGGGAGGAAACCGGAGCACCCAGAGGAAACCCATGCAGACACGGGGAGAATGTGCAGACTCCGCACAGACAGTGAACCAAGGCCGGAATTTTAGTTGGGAGCACGGTGATTATGGCACCAAGTAGAATCCAGCTCCAAGTCTCTCCTCCAGTGTAGTGACCAGAACTGCACATAGTACTCTAGCCCTTGCTAAAGTTTTATAAAATCCCAACATAGCCTCCCAGTTCTTATGTTTCGTGTCTCAAGGAGAAGTATCTTGTTTGGAATACTGCATCTAATTATGGTTGCCACACTACCAGAGGATGTGGTGGCTTTGGAGGGAGTACAGAAAAGGTTTACAGGGATGTTGCCTGATATTACCGATGAGGAGAGATTGAATAAACTGGGATTGTTCTCCCTGGAAAGATGGAGGCTGAGGGATGACCTGATAGAAGTTAATAAAATTATGAGGGGTATAGATAGGGTGAAGAGTTGGAAGCTTTTTCCCAGGGCAGAAATGACAATTACAAGGGGGCACAAGTTCAAGGTGAGGGGGGAAAGGTTCAGTGGAGATGTGCGGGGGAAGTCTTTTACACAGAGGGTGGTGGGGGCCTGGAATGCGCTGCCAAGTGAGATGGTTGAGGCAGATACGTTAGCGATATTTAAGATTTATCTGGATAGACACAAGAACAGGCGGGGAATAGAGGGATAAAGGCGGTTGGTCTAGGTAGGACAATATGATCGGTGCAGGCTTGGTGGACCGAAGGGATTGTTCCTGAGCTGTACAGTTCTTTGTTCTTTGTTTTTTGTATGCCTCCCTGACCATATTATCTACCTATCCTGGCACCTTCAATGATCCATGCAAATGGACTCCAAGATCCCTCTGTTCCTTTACACTTCTCAATGTCTTCCTAGTTTTATGTATTCCTTTGCCTTGTTAGCCTTCCCAAATGCACCACCTGATGCTTCTCCAGATTGAATTCCCGCTGTCATTCTTCCGCCCTCCTGACTCGTCCATTGATGTCTTCCTGCAGTCTACAACTTCCTTCTTCATTATCAACCACGCAGCCAATCTTTGTGTCATCTGCAAATTTCTTAATCATGCACACTACATTCCATTTTAAAGCATCGGTATATAGATGTCACAAAAAACAAGGAACCTAGTACAGAGCCGTGTAGAACCACACTGAAAACAACCTTCCAGTCATGAAAGCACGCATTGACAATTGCACATTGCTTCCTGCATCTGAGCCCATTTTGAATCCAACTTGCCACTTTGGTTTGGACCCCTGGGCTTTCACCTTGGTGACCAATCTGTCATGTAGGACCTTATTAAAGTCTCGCTGAAATCTATACAGATTGCATCAAGTGCGTTAGCCTCATCGACCACAAGACTATAAGATTTTGGAGCAAAATTAGGCCATTTAACACATTGAGTCTGCTCCGCCATTCAATCTTGGCTGATATGATTCTCATCCCCATTCTCCTGCCCTCTCCCCATAACCCTTAATCCCCTTTTTGATCAAGAACCTATCTATCTCTGTCTTAAAGACACTCAACGACCTGACCTCCACAGCCCCCTGTGGAAATGAGTTTCACAGATTCACCTCCCTTTGGCTGAAGAAATTCCTCCTCATCTCATAAGTTCATAAGTTCATAAAATCTAGGAGCAGAATCTGGCCATTCGGCCCATTGAGTCTGCTCCTCCATTCAGTCATGGCTGATATGCTCCTCATCCCTCACCTCCATTTTCCTGCCTTTTCCCCAGTTTGAAAGGAACGTTCCTTCACTCTGAGGTTATGCCCTCGGGTTCTAGTCTCGCCCACTAATGGAAACATCCTCTCAGCGTCCACTCTATTGGGGCCTCTCAGTACTTCTGTTCAGCTTAATTTTTATTCTGTAAGTTTCAATTAGATCTCCCCCTCATCCTTCTAAACTCCATCGAGTATAAACCCAGACTCCTCAATTGCTCCTCATAGGACAAACCCTTCATTCCTGGGATCATCCTTGTGAACCTCATCTGGATCCTTTCCAAGGCCAGAACATCCTTCCTTAGATATGGGGCCCAAAAATGCTCACAATTTCCTTGTTACCACCTCAGAAAATCTAGTCATTAGTCAGACACAGTCTTTGATGGATCCATGTCTTCCGAAATGAAGATTTATCCCGTTCCTCGGACTTCTTTCAATTATTTTCCCCCCACAGAGGTCAGGCTGACTCAATCTACCCTTTTCTCGCTTTCTAAACAATGGGACACACATCGAGGCATTGGCCAGAGTTTCCCCCCCATTTACGGCAGTAGGATTCTCCAGTCCCATTGCGGTAAACGGAGATTTAGTTGAGCGCCAACTTCTCCATCCTCGTTGGCAGTGGTGGGGGACGTGAATGGCCGGAAAATTCCGGACATTACACTTGACGCAAGAGTAGTTTGCTTTGACAAACTTCCCTTCCTCCTTTTTTTTTACAAGTGATCAGCCTCAAAACAGCCCAGTGGAATTCTAGAAGTTTCTACAAAGGAACCAAGGCCTTGGGTGGCTATTTCTGCATGCTAAAACCTTGAATAGCAATAATGTGCATTTATATAGCACCTTTGATGTTGCAAAACATCCCCAGATACGTCACAGGAGTGTTATTAAACATCAAGCTGCAATTGTATAGGGCGTTGGTGAGGCCACACCTGGAGTATTGTGTGCAGTTTTGGTGTCCTTATCTGAGGAAGGATGTTCTTGCTATAGAGGGAGTACAGTGAAAGTTTACCAGGGGATGGTAAATTCCAAGGATGGCTGGTCTGTCATATGAGGAGAAACTAAGTCGGTTAGGATTGTATTAATTGGAGTTTAGAAGAGTGAGAGGGGATCTCATAGAAACTTATAAAATTCTAAGAGGGTTAGACAGGGTAGATTCAGAAAGAATGTCCCCGATGGTGGGGGAGTCCAGAACGAGGGGTCATAGTTTGAAGATAAGGGGTAAACCTTTCAGATCTGAGGTGAGGAGAAATTTCTTCACCCAGAGGGTGGTGAATGTGTGGAATTCACTACCACAGAAAGTAGTTGAGGCCAAAAACATTGTGTGATTTGAAGAAGAAATTAGATATAGCTCTTGGGGCTAAAGGGATCAAGGGATATGGGGGAGAAGGGGGAAATCAGGATATTGAAGTTGATGATCAGCCATGATCAGAATGAATGGTGGAGTGGGCTTGACGGGCCGAATGGCCTACTCCTGCTTCTAGTTTCTATGTTTCTATAAGCTGATATGAAGACAAGTTAATAAAAGCTTGGTCATAATATGCTTTAAGGAGTGACTTAGAGGCAGAGAGATTTAGGGAGGGAATTTCCAAGCTAGGGCCAAGGTAGCTGATGGCACGGCTGCCAGTTCATGGAATCATCGAATCATCTAATCAGTAGTGCAGAAGGAGGCCATTCAGCCCATCAAGCTTGCATCAACAACAATCCCACCCAGACCCTATCCCCGTAACCCCAGCTATTTATCCTGTTCGTCCCCCTGACAATAAGGGCCAATTTAGCATGGCTAATCAACTTAACATGCACATCTTTGGTGTCAGGGAGGAAACCGGAGCACCCAGAGAAAACCCACGCAGACACGGGGAGAACATGCAGACTCCACACAGACAGCGACCCGAGGCCAGAATCGAACCCGGATCCCTGGTGCTGTGAGGCAGCAGAGCTACCCACTGTGCTGTTGAATAATTAAAATTGGGGATGTATAAGAAAGTAAGTGAAGTTTATTTATTAGTGTCACAAGTAGGCTTAGATTAACACTGCAATGAAGTTACAATGAAATTCCCCTAATCGCCACAGTCTGGCACCTGTTCGGGTCAATGCACCTAATCCAGCGCATATTTCAGAATGTGGGAGGAAACCAGAGCACCCGGAGGAAACCCACGCAGACACGGGGAGAACATGCAAACTCCACACAGAGAGTGACCCAAGCCGGGAATCGAACCCGGGTCCCTGGTGCTGTGAAGCAGCAGTGCTAACCACTGTGCCACCGTACCACCTAGAATGGGAGGATTGCGGAGACCTTGGAGGATTGCGAGGCTGGAAGAGGCCTCTATCCTTTTCACTGACATTTTCATGTTTACACTGGGTGGTGAGCGAACAGAGGAGTTTATAAGCAAACAGCATGGAGCAATAACTGTGCAATGAATTTATATGACACATTAACCAGAGAGGCAGAACAAAGCCATCTTGTAAAATCACTTGCAAAAGTTACGGGCAACTCAGTTATGAGCTGTTAAAACCAAGTTTAGGAGCAATATGCAAGCAGAAGTCACTTATTAAAGATTTATTTTGTGAAATCTTCTTGCAAGATAGAAAACCAGGGTGTGGAATGTAATGCATCAAGAACTATCCTGAAATTACCTTTGAGGTGGTCTCCCAAACTGAGATAGAGTCATAAGGTCACAGAGTTATCGAGGTTTGCAGCATGGAAACAGGCCCTTCGGCCCAACTTGTCCATGCCACCCAGTTTTCACTGCGAAGCTAGTCCCAATTGCCTGCATTTGGCCCATATCCCTCTCTACCCATCTTACCCATGTAACTGTCTAAATGCTTTATAAAAGACAAAATTGTACCCGCCTCTACTACTACCTCTGGCAGCTTGTTCCAGACACTCACCGCCCTCTGAGTGAAACAATTGCCCCTCTGGACCCTTTTGTATCTCTCTCCTCTCACTCTAACCCTATGTCCTCTAGTTTTAGACTCCCCTACCTTTGGGAAAAGAAGTTGACTATCTAGCTGATCTATGCCCCTCATTAGTTTATAGACCTCTATAAGATCACCCCTGTAAGATCAATCCCTTTCGACCTGATAACATTGTACATTATTCAGGCAAACCAGCCTCCCATCCATTGACTCCACCTACACTCAAAGTTTAAGTTTATTTATCAGTGTCACAAGTAGGCTTACATTAACACTGCAATGAAATTACTGTGAAAATCCCCTAGTCGCCACACTCCGCGGCTGTTCGGGTACACAGAGGGAGAATTTAGCACCTAACCAGCACATCTTTTGGACTGTGGGAGGAAGCCAGAGCATCCAGAGGAAAGCATGCAGACACAGGGAGAACGTGCAGACTCCGCACAGACAGTGACCCAAGTCAGGAATTGAAACCGGGTCCCTGGTGCTGTGAGGCAGCAATCGGGAAAAAGATACAAAATTCTGAAAACACGTACCAACCAACTCAAGAACAGCTTCTTCCCTGCTGCCATCAGACTTTCGAATGGTCCTTTCAAATATTAAGCTGATCTTTTTCTTCACCCTTTGTGTAACCGCATTGCTATATTCTGCATCCTGTCCTTTCCTTCTTGTAGAATCATAGAACCATAGAATCCTACAATGCAGAAGGAGGCCATTCGGCCCATCGAGTCTAGAATGACCACAATCCCACCCAGGCCCTATCCCCATAACCCTAGCATTTACCTTAGCATTTACCCTTGCTAGGGTACTCCCCTATGTACTCTATGAACAATATGATTTGTCTGTATAGTGCCACAAGAAACAATGTCTTTCATTGTTTCCCAATCTGTGTGACAATAATGAATCAACTCAAATCAAATCAAGTGATTAGGATGCAAGCTCAAAATGAGCTTTTTTTTCACAGTGCATTGTGGATATTTGGAACATGCTTTGGATAAGCGGCTGACAATAATTTGATTTGATATATCATTGTCACATGTATTAACATACAGTGAAAAGTATTGTTTCTTGTGCGCTATCCAGACAAAGCTTACCGTTCATAGAGAAGGAAAGGAGAGAGAGTGCAGAATGTAGTGTTACAGTCATGTTAGAGAGTTTAAAAGAGTTAGAATGAAGTTTTAGAAGCATACAATGAGAGAAAAAGATAGAATTAGAAGGTATGCCGGGCATACCTTCTAATTCTATCTTAATATCAGCTTAATATTTGATAGGACCATTCAAAAGTCTGATGGCAGCTTGCAAGAAGTCACCTTGCTCTGGCGCCATCTTGGTTCTACATATGTTTTAACTCCATCAGGAAAGCTGGATACATGGTTGTTTGCAAACAGTATTAACAACTGTACAACATCTTTGATGGCTCAGTAATTTTATCCACCAAGTGTCTAGTCAGAGAAATTAGGAAGTTCCATAAAAGATCAAGTGAGGGAATTTCTTTTTGTTGTTTGGCCCTGGGATCTGCGTTTTGCTGGCTAGGTCACCATTATTGCCCATCCCTAATTGCCCTTGAGAAGGTGGTGGTGAGCCGCCTTCTTGAACCGCTGCAGTCCAAGTGTGTAGGTGCACCCACAGTGCTGTTAGGGAGGGAGTTCCAGCTTTTTGATCCAGCAGCAGTGAAGGAACAGCCGATATACTTCCAAGTCGGGATGCTGTGTGTCTCGGGGGGGAAACTTGCAGGTGATGGTTTTCCCATGCATCTGCAGTCCTTGTCGTTCTAGGTTGGAGAGATCATGATTTTGGAAGGTGCTGTTGAAGGAGCCTTGGTGCAGTGCATCTTGTAGTTGATACACACTGCTGCAATTGTGCTTCGGTGGTAGAGGGAGTGAATGATGTTGGACAGGGTGCCGAATAAGTCGGCTTTTAAAAAATTCATTCATGGGCCACGGGCACCACTGGCTGTCCAGCATTTATTGCCCATCCCTAGTTGCCCCTGGAGGACAGTTGAGAGTCAACCATATTGCTGTGGATCTAGAGTTACATCTAGGCCAGACCAGGTAAGGACGGCAGATTTCCTTCCCTAAAGGGCACTAGTGAACCAGATAGGTTTTTACAACAATCAACAATGGTCTCATGGTCATCAGGAGATTCTTAATTCCAGATATATTTTATTGAATTCCACTATCTGCCGTGATGGGATTCGAACTCAGGTCCCCGGAACATTAACTGAGCTTCCGTGTTAATAGTCGAGCGATAATACCACGAGGCCATCGCCTCCCTTGGCTGTTTTGTCCAGGGTGGTGTCAAGCTTCTTGTGTGTTGTTGGAGCTGCAGTCACCCAGACAAGTGGAGAGTATTTCATCAAACTCCTGACTTGTGCTGTGAAGATGGTGGACAACACTGGGGAGTCAGGAGTTGGGTTAATCTGAAGGAGTTACCTGAAGGATTGATGTTTAATATTTAAAGTGTTATGGGGCTTTCCCCCAGGATTGAGCTTGACACGAGCTGGCAACATATTTGCAGATACTGTAGAAGGGTGAAAGAGTCAGGCCTCATGGATACAGCTCTGGCTCATTGATGAAGGCTTAGGGGTGATCTTATCGAGGTCTACAAAATAATGAGGAGCATGGATTAGCTAGACAGTCAACATCTTTTCCTAAAGGTGGGGGAGTCTAAAACTGGAGCCCATAGGTTTAAGGTGAGAGGGGAGAGAAACGAAAGGGTCCAGAGGGGCAATGTTTTCACACACAAGGTGGTGAGTGTCTGGAACGAACTGCCAAAGGTCGTAGTAGAGATGGGTACAATTTTGCCTTTTAAGAAACATTTAGAAATTACATGGGCAGGATGGGTATAGAGGGATATGGGCCAAATGCAGGTAACTGGGACTAGCTTAGTGGTAAAACTGGGCAGCATGGACAAGTTGGGCCAAAGGGCCTGTTTCCATGCTGTAAACCTCTATGACTTTGCGAGGGCACATTCAGGCTTGTACGTCATATGGTCAGTGCTCCAGAGGTGTGCTGTGTTTGGAAGCTGTGAGATACACCCCAATTTCCGGTCAGACTTTGTTTTCACGTGTTGTTGCATGGGTAGATACTGAAGACGACTGCCAATCAGACACAGGAAACTGGGAATTTAGTTTGATTGCACTGTCAGGGTAGACATGGAGGACAGTAATGAGTGCTGGAAAAACTTAACAGGTCTGGCAGCATCTGTGGTGGGAAAATATAATTAAAGTTTCGAATGCATATGACTCTTCGACAAATCTAAAGAAATGTGATGAATTCCACAGTTGGAGAGGTGGTTAGGACAGAACAGAAGGTCAGGGATAGAATCATAGAATCTCTACAGTGCAGAAGTAGGCCATTTGGCCCATCACACCTGAAGCCACAATAACCCCACCCAGGCCCTATCCCCATAACCCCACATATTTACCCTTCTACTTCCCCTGACCCTAGTGTCAGGGAGATTAGAGGGTAAATGTGTGGGGGTTATGGGAACAGGGTCTGGGTGGGATTGTGGTCAGTCCAGACTCAATCAGCCGAATGGCCTCCTTCTGCACTGTAGAGATTCTATGATTCTATGACATTAAGGAGCAATTTCATATGGCCAATCAACCTAACCCGCACATCTTTGGAGTAAACTGGAGCACCCGGAGGAAACCCACGCAGACACGGGGAGAAGATGCAAACTCCACACAGTCACCCGAGGCCGGAATTGAACCCAAGTCCCTGGCACTGTGAGGCAGCAGTGCTGACAATTGTGCCACCATGCCGCCCATCGGTCGGAGAGCATAGTAAAAGAGACAAATAGAAATCCTATCGGACAGAAGAGAAGAACTTCGTCGGGGAAGGCATTCCCAGAGGAGATATGGCAGTGAATTAATCACTCAAAGGAAAGCACAATACTGTAGATGCTGGAAATCTGAAATAAAAACAGAAAATGCTAGATGAACTGAGACTAGATGAGACTATTTCCTCGGGTGGATGTAGCTGTTACTAGGGGGCATAACTATAAGGTTCGTGGTGGAAGATATAGGAGGGAGGTACGAGGTGGATTCTTTACTCAGAGAGTGGTTGGGTTGGAATGGACTGCCTTCTGTGATAGTGAAGTCGGACACTTTAGGAAATTTCAAGCGGTTATTGGATAGGCACATAGAGCATTATGGAGAGTGGGATAGCTTGATCTTGGTTTCGGAAAAGGTTCGGTACAACATCGTGGGCCGAAGGGCCTGTACTGTGCTGTACTGTTCTACGTTCTATGTTGAACTCAGCAGGTCTGGCAGAATCGGGGAGGGAGAAACAGAGTTAGTGGGCGGGATTTTATGACCTCGCTCGAGCGAGATCAGAAAATCCCATCCGAGGTCAATGGACATTCCTGTTGCCCGCCCCTCACCCACTCCGATTCTGTGGTGGGCAAGGGGCCAGAATTCCGGCGAGTGTTTTGAGTCTATATGTCTCTTCTACTGAACTGAAGAGGGACAGAAATGGAGTTATTATTGTAGTTTTGCATTTTGAGAATTCTTTAATTGGATCTTGGAGGTTGGTAGTATCTACCTCGTTGTCTTTTGGAAGTCTCACTTTCCTACTATAATGTGCCTTCCTGCTCCTCTTCAGGCCAGTACACGTCCAGATCATAAAAACACAGAATGGCAAAGCACAGAAGTAAAAGCAAAATAAAGTAAAAAGATAACGTTTATTTATTAGTTACAAGTAGGCTTACATTAACACTGCAATGAAGTTACTGTGAAATTCCCCTAGTCGTCACACTCCAGCGCCTGTTCAGGCTAATACACCTAACCAGCACGTCTTTCAGACGGTGGGAGGAAACCGGAGCACCCGGAGGAAACCCACGCAGACACGGGGAGAAGGGGCAGACTTCACACAGATAGTGACCCAAATTGAGAATCGAACTCCAGGTCCCTGGAGCTGTGAGGCAGCAGTGCTGACCACTGTGCCACCATGCCGGAGAAGGAGGCCATTCAGGCCATCTACCCCATCACATCTCTATGCTAAAGCAATTTAGTTCATTCACTCACCTTGCCATTTCCCTATAGCCCTACATGTTTTTCCTGCAAAAACGACAGGCGTATAAAATTAGAGAAGAGTTATTACAGTTGTATCGAGTGTTGGTGAGACCACATCTGGAGTATTGTGTCCAGTTTGGGTCTCCTTATTTGAGGAAGGGTGTTGCGGCATTGGAGGCAGTTCAGAGGAGGTTCGCCAGATTGATTCCGGGGATGAAAGTGTTGACGTATGAGGAGAGGTTAAACAGTTTGGGCTTTTACTCGCTGGAGTTTGGAAGGATGAGAGGGGATCTGATTGAGGTCTGTAAAATACTAAAAGGGATTGATAAAGTAAATGTCAATCAAATGTTTCCCCTTGTGGGGCAACCTCGAACATGAGGTCACAGGTATGGGTTGAGAGGCGGTAGATTTAAAACTGAGATGAAGAGGAGCTACTCGCAGAAGGTGGTGAATTTGTGGAACTCACTGCCCCATAGCGCGGCGGAGTCTAAATCATTGAATGGTTTCAAGAAGGAGACAGATATATTTCTAATTAAAAAAAGATAAAAGGATATGGGGAACAGATGAGGAGGTAAATTTGAGACCAGGAAGGGATCAGTCATGATCTGATTGAATGGCGGAGCAGGCTCGAAGGGCTGCATTTGCTTACTTCTGCTCCTAATTCCTATGTTCCCCCGCCTTCCAATGCATATCCCATTGTCCTTCGAAGACCATGATTGAATCTGCCTCAGCCACACACTCTCGGGCAGTGCACTCCCAAGAGTAACAACTCGCAGTGTGAAAAGAATCTTCTCTTGGGTCCCTTTCCAGTCTTTTGGCAAAAGAAGCAGAGATGACACAAGGAAAAGAGAATTTACACACCAGGATATTATGGATCTGCAACACATTAGAATGCAGTGTTAAAGGTGGTGGAAGCTGTTTCAACAGCACTATTCAGAGGAAAATTGAATAGCTACTTGAAGGGGAAACATTCACAAGGTCATTGGGTAAGAGCAGGCATGTGGGACTAATTGGATGAACCATCATTGTTGCATCATTCTAGAAACATAGAAACTAGAAGCAGGAGGAGGCTATTCGGCCCTTTGAGCCTGCTCCACCATTCATTTGATCCTGGCTGATTAACAAATTCAATATCCTGATCCCGTGTTCCCCCCAACCCCCCCCACCAATAACCCTTGATCCCTTTATCCCCAAGAGCTATATCTAATTCCTTCTTGAAATCACACAACGTTTTGGCCTCCACTACTTTCTGTGGTAGTGAATTCCACACATTCACCACCCTCTGGGTGAAGAAATTTCTCCTCACTTCAGTTCTAAAGGTTTACCCCTTACCCTCAAACTATGACCCTTAGTTCTGGGCTCCCCCACCATCGGGAACACTCTTTATGAACCTACTCTATCTAATCCTGTTAGAATTCTATAAGTTTCTATGAAAGCAAAGCTGCCAAATATGCTTGTTATGTTTTGACAATTGATTTGATTTGATTTGATCTATCATTGTCACGTGTATTAGTCTTTCTGAAAAGTATTACCGTACATAGAGAAGGAAAGGAGAGGGTGCAGAATGTAGTGTTACAGTCATAGCTAGGGTGTAGAGAAAAATCAACTTAATATGATGTAGATCCCTTCAAAAGTCTGATGGCAGCAGGGACGAAACTGTTCTTGAATCGATTGGTACGTGATCTCAAACTTTTGTATCCTTTTGCCGACAGAAGAAGGTGGAAGAGAGAATGTCCGGGGTGCGTGGGGTCCTTGATTATGCTGGCTGCTTTTCCGAGGCAGTGGGAAGTGTAGATGGTGTCAATGGGTGGGAGGCTGGTTTGAGTAATGGATTGGGTTTCATTCACGACCCTTTGTAGTTTCCTGTGGTCTTGGGCAGAGAAGGAGCCATACCAAGCTGTGATTTTGGCTTCTATCATTTTGCTTCTTAAAGTAAGCCATATAACAATGGCAGCTCTTATATTTGCCCTCACATTAACACATGAGAATAATGAACAGAGAATATGTACAAATATTCTTAGGATTTGGGCATATCTGGCTATGGCAGCATTCATTACCCATCCTAATTGTCCCAAGAAGAGTAAGAAGTCTCACAACACCAGGTTAAAGTCCAAAGGGTTTGTCTGGTAGCATGACCTTTCGGAGCGCTGCCCCTTCATCAGGTGAGTGGAAAGGTAGGTTTCACAAACATGGCATATAAAGGCAAAGACTCAATTGCAAGATAATGGTCGGAATGTGAGTCTTTTCAGGTAACCAAGTCTTTACAGGTAGAGACAGTGCGAATGGAGAGAGGGATAATCACAGGTTTAAGAGGTGTGAATCGTCTCAAGCCAGGACAGTTGTTAGGACTGTGCTCAGAGAAGGTGGTGGTGAGTCACCTTCTTGAATGGCTGCAGTCCGCGCAGTGTAGGGCACACTAACTGTGCTTCAGTCTGTAGCAGTTGAGTGCAACTGAGCGGCTTGTGAGATCACTTGAGAGGGAAGTTGAGAATCAGCCACATTGCTTTCGGTCTGGAGTCACATGTAGGCAAGACCAAACAATGGCAGATTTTCTCTTCTGAGGAAGTCATGAGTGAACCAAACGGGTGTTTACAAGAATCCCGTCGTTTCATGAGGATTATTAGTGAGACTAGAATGTATTCCAGATTTATTAATTCATTGAATTCAAATTCCAACCCCCACACCCCCCTTCCCTCCTTCCCCAGCTGCTGTGGTGGGATTTGACCTCATGCCCCCAACCCATTAGTCCTGGTCTTAGCACAATAACATTACCACTTAGGCTCCTGTCCCCACCGTATATGGGTCGGAATTCTTTTACATTAACACTGCAATGAAGTTACTGTGAAAATCCCCTAGTCACCACACTCCGGCGCCTGTTCAGGTACACGGAGGGAGAATTTAGCACCTAACCAGCACGTCTTCCGGACTGTGGGAGGAAACCGGAGGAAACCCACATAGACACAGGGAGAACGTGCAGACTCTGTACAGACAGTGACCCAAGCCAGGAATCGAACCCAGGTCCCTGTGCTGTGAGGCAGCAGTGCTAACCACTGTGCCACCGTGCCGCCGAGATGAAGGAAGGCCACACATGTGGTCCACTAGGTTGCCCATCACTGCGCTAGAAGTTAACAGGGATGTTGTTGAATTATCTCAAGTCTTTGCATCAGTTCAGACTTAGTTTAACTTTCTGGGTATCTCACCTGCACGTGTGAATCTAGGCACCCACGGACCACCATGAAGGGCACTGGAATGAAACCTAATCTTGTTTAGGCCTGACAGCCACAATTGTCCTTTCCAGTAAATCTGACCTGAAAGCATTAGGATTGGGAAATCTATCTGTTGGGATGATAATGGGCAATTGCAGTCCACTTGCTACTGCTTCAGGTGGTATGTGAGCGAGATCATGGTGAACTGGGGGTTAAACCTGAGTTCCCATTCCTGGTAAGCAAAATACTGCCGATTGTGGAATCTAAAACAAGAACAGAGGATGCTGGAAAAGTTCAGCATGTCTGGCAGCATCTGTAAGGAGAGAAAAGCTGCGTTAACATTTCAAGTCCTTTTAGCTCTTTGTTAGAACTGGAGGGAGGGACAATGTGCTGGATATTAAAGATATGGAGAGGGGTGGCGGCGGATGCTTCCTCTTATGGGGCATTCTAGGACGAGAGGTCACAGTCTTAGGATAAGGAGTCACAAATTTAAAACAGAGTTGAGGAGAAACTATTTCTCCCAAAGGGTTGTGAATCTGTGGAATTCGCTGTCCCAAAGTGCGGTGGATGCTGGGAGAGTGAGTAAGTTGAAGGAGGAGTTAGAGAGATTTTTAATTGGTAATGGGTTGAAGGGTTATGGGGAGAAGGCAGGAAAATGGGGATGAGGAGCATATCAGCCATGATCAAATGGCGGAACAGACTCGATGGGCCGAATGGCCTATTTCTGCTCCCATATCTTATGAACTCATGAAAATGAAGCTGGGGGAGATGGCAGCAAAATGTAGCAACTTTAAGAAGAAGAGACAGAAGGCCTTGTGTGGGAGAGGGAAGGCGGGAGGGGTTGGGTTCGCATTGAGGTAATACATACGTGGGCTATTTTTAATAAGCGGTTTACAATGGCGGTAAAAGGTCACAATCTAAAGCTGCCAAACGTCAAGTCCCGAGGCTGCAATGTGCCCAGCCGGGAGATAAGGTGCTGCTCCTCCAGCTTGTGTGGGCCCTCACTACAGCAGGCCAAGGACGGACATCTCCTTCCAGATGCTGCCAGACCGACTCAGTATTTCCAGCATCTTCTCCCTCGTCTCTTATTATTTCTGTTGTACCTGCTACTTCCAGGGAGCGTCTTCACTCCAGCCGCGATCTATAATGCTTCCATTTTTACTTTACGCTCCCTTCAGGCTTTTGGGATCTTCACCAAAGTGAGCCACTTAGAATCACAGAAGCGTTACGGTGCAGAAGGAGGCCATTCAGCCCATCGAACCTGCGCCGACAACAAGCCCATGCAGGCCCTATCTCCGCAACCCCAGGTAATTACCCTGCTAATCCCCCTGACATTAAAGGACAACTTAGCCAATCCACCAAACCTGCACATCTTTGGACTGTGGGAGGAAACCGGAGCACCCGGAGGAGACCCACGCAGACATGGGGAGAATGTGCAAACTCCACACAGACAGTCACCCAAGGCCAGAACTGAAACCAAAAGAGAAAATGCTGGAAAATCTCAGCAGGTCTGGCAGCATCTGTAAGGAGAGAGAAGAGCTGACGTTTCGAGTCGAGATGACAAAGGGTCAGCTCTTTCCTCTCCTTACAGATGCTGCCAGACCTGCTGAGATTTTCCAGCATTTTCTCTTTTGGTTTCAGATTCCAGCATCCGCAGCAATTTGCTTTTAGCCGGAATTGAACCTGGGTCATAGAATCATAGAATCCTACAGTGCAGAAGGAGACCATTCGGCCCATCGAGTCTGCACCGAAAACAATCCCATCCAGGCCCTATCCCCATAACACCATTTTTTTACCCTGCTAGTCCCCCTGACACTAAGGGTCAATTTAGCATGGCCAATCCACCTAACCTGCACATCTTTAGACTGTGGGAGGAAACCGGAGCACCTGGAGGAAACCCACGCAGACACAGGGAAAACGTGCAGACTCCGCACAGTCAACCGAGGCTGGAATTGAAACAGGGTCCCTGGCGCTGTGAGGCAGCGGCGCTAACCGGTGTGTCACCATGTCGCCCCACTTGCCTGGATTGGCGATGCCAGTCACCTTCCTTAATAAAAGGGGTTCGCTCTGAGATCACCTCGCAGTCTCTTTTCCAACCAGGATCAAACCCGGCTTCTTAACTTGAACCTAAATCCCCGGCATCCGGAATAATTTTCAGCACTCATGCTGGGTGCTGTCAGGGGCAGTAACTTCTTGTCAATGATACAGATTTCCTGCGAATGGTAACAGTCGGTGGGCAGTCATAGAGTCATAGAGGTTTACAGCATGGAAACATGCCCTTCGGCCCAACTTCTCCATGCCGCCTTTTTTTTTAGCCACTCAGCTAATCGCAATTGCCCACATTTGGCCCATATCCCTCTATACCCATCTCACTGTCTAAATGCTTTTTAAAAGACAAAATTGCACCCACCTCTACTACTACCTTTGGCAGTTTGTTCCAGACACTGTGTGAAAAAGTTGCCACTATAGATCCTTTTGTATCTCTCCCATCACACCTTAAACCTATGCCCTCTAGTTTTAGGCTCCCCTACCTTTGGGAAAAGATGCTGACTATCTAACTGATCTATGCCCCTCATTATTTTATAGACTTTTATAAGATCACTCCTAAACCTCCTACGCTCCAGGGAAAAAAGTCCCAGTCTATCCAGCCTCTCCTTATAACTCAAACCATCAAGCCCTGGTAGCATCCTAATAAATCTTTTCTGCATTCTTTCGAGTTTAATAATATCCTTTCTATAATAAGGTGACCGTAGTGTACTATGTATCAGTGAGTATCGACTGGGGACTGACAGCCTAATCCTGTTCATCCATTATTGCTCACTTCACCTCGATTTGGAAAGAATTTGAAGTGAAGGATTGTAGTGCGCTGCCAGACTATCAGATTCCATCTCAGCTACAAAGGCAGTTTTTTTTGTCCTTTTAAAAAAAAAATTAAGTTGTGTGCTAATCTTAAGTGTATGGAGACAGATTTTGTTTAGAATGCTAAATACCTTAGGCTGGCAGACCATGTTTATTTGTGTCCCTTGTGTCCAATACCGTGCGATCATTGGCAGAGTAAGCTGGGCCTTTGTCATCAGACTGTTGCCCGTGATTTGTCAGGTATGTGACGTGAGGTCTCTTAGGTAACAGGTAATAAGAATCGTACCTTGAGCTGTTTGTTTACCTTTGGGTTTGGGCGAAGGAAAAGCTCTCCCATTGTCCCTTAATTAAAAATTTCACTCTCTGTTCACTGCAAAGGGTGCCTGTTTGGTTTCAGTTTACCGATGCTGGTAATGCGAAACCCGCTGCACTTTACCAGATTGAAGCCGGGCGTCTGGATATCGCTGGAAGCTCAAAATTGTTTTTTTTACCCCCACCGCCACTGCCCGCCCCATCCCCCACGCTCGTTTACAGATAGTCACCTTCCAGTCAATGTGATTTTCGTAAGTCACAAAGCAACCACAGTTGCATATATATATATACACATATATATACCGTTCTTCACCAAGTGCTATAAAACATTGTGCACACCAGGACTTGAGAGGTGAAGAGAACAGTCTAGACATCTTTGGCCATTGAATTCCCACTGTCTAGAAAAAGGCCATTCAGCCCATCGAGTTGGCATCCCAGCCAGGCCTGTAAACCCGCACATTTGCCATGATCAATCCACCTAACCTGCACTTCTTTGGACACTAAGGAATAATTTAGCATGGCTAATCTACTTAACCAACAAATTTTTGGACACTAAGCGGCAATTTAGCTTGGCCAATCCTCCTAACATACACACCTTTGGACACTAAAGGGCAATTTAGCTTGGCCAATCCACCTAACCCACACACCTTTGGACACTAAGGGGCATTTCAGCATGGCCAATCCACCAAACCTGCACATCTTTGGACACTAAGGAGCAATTTAGCATGGCCAATCCACCTAACCTGCACATCTTTGGACACTAAGGGGCAATTTAGCATGGCAAGTCCACCTAACCTACACATCTTTGGATACTAAAGGGCAATTCAGCATGGCCAATCCACCTAACCTACACATCCTTGGACACTGAGGGGCAATTTAGCTTGGCCAATCCACCTAACCTATACATCCTTGGACACTAAGGGGCAATTTAGCATGCCCAATCCACCTAACCTGCACATCTTTGGACACTAAGGAGCAATTTAGCATGGCCAATCCACCTAACCTGCACACCTTTGGACACTAAGGAGCAATTTAGCATGGCCAGTCCACCTAACCTACACATCTTTGGATACTAAAGGGCAATTTAGCATGGCCAATCCACCTAACCTGCACATCTTTGGACACTAAGGAGCAATTTAGCATGGCCAATCCACCTAACCTATACATCCTTGGACACTAAGGGGCAATTTAGCATGGCCAATCCACCTAACCTGCACATCTTTGGACACTAAGGGGCAATTTAGCTTGGCCAATCCACCTAACCTATACATCCTTGGACACTAAGGGGCAATTTAGCATGGCCAGTCCACCTAACCTACACATCTTTGGATACTAAAGGGCAATTTAGCATGGCCAATCCACCTAACCTGCACATCTTTGGACACTAAGGAGCAATTTAGCATGGCCAATCCACCTAACCTGCACATCTTTGGACACTCAGGAGCAATTTAGCATGGCCAATCCACCTAACCTGCACATCTTTGGACACTAAGGGGCAATTTAGCATGGCCAATCCACCTAACCTGCACATCTTTGGACACTAAGGGGCAATTTAGCATGGCCAGTCCACCTAACCTACACATCTTTGGATACTAAAGGGCAATTTAGCATGGCCAATCCACCTAACCTGCACATCTTTGGACACTAAGGGGCAATTTAGCATGGCCAATCCACCTAACCTACACATCCTTGGACACTGAGGGGCAATTTAGGTTGGCCAATCCACCTAACCTATACATCTTTGGACACTAAGGGGCAATTTGGCATGGCTAATTCACCTAACCTACACATCCTTGGACACTAAGGGGCAATTTAGCATGGCCAATCCACCTAACCTGCACATCTTTGGACTGTGGGAGGAAACCAGAGCACCCGGAGGAAACTCATACATACACAGTGAGAATGTGCAAACTCCACACTGACAGTCACCCAAGGCCAGAAGTGAACCCAGGTCTCTGACGCTGTGAGGCAGCAGTGCTAACCACTGTTACCGTGCCATCCCATGAATTACAAAAGGCTAGTATGTAGGTCTAGCAAGTAATTAGGAAAGTTATTAGAATATTATCGTTTACCGTGAGGGGAATTGAATATAGAAGTAAGGAGGTTATCCTGTGCCACCGTGCCACTGGTGAATTAGTACAATCCTCTGATGTCAGACGCCTCACAGCCTCTGCCAGAGAATTTGGTGCTTAGCCAAAACTCCATTCCCTGCAGCGGGACTGGAGAAGCCCAGCCAGGGACAAGATCAAAGAATTCCGACCTTTAACTTTCCCATTGCGACCTTGAACCTGGTTGGTGGCATGCCAACCATTAAGTAGATGACAATCGCGAGTGGCGGGGATCAGCGCTGGCCCAAGTGAAAAATCGACAAAAAAAAGGGTCGGGTGAGATAGGCCAATAACTTGCGGGGGACATGGAACTGTTGAAATCAGAAATATTGTAATGTAGGAAGTTCCTTCAATGTATTTCCTCTTCTTCAGATTATGAAATGGCGGGGAAAAGCTATGGGATGGGGATGGGGGCAGGAATGTGGGGTTGGAGTTTCCAATCAGATCAACCATGACCTTACTGAATGATGGAACAGGCTTGTGGGGCCGAGTGACCTACTCCTGCTTCCAATTTGTGTGTTCGTACTGTTGTGAAGTTGAGTTTGTGAAGTGTTCTCGAAACTTGCCATACTTATCCTTCATCCTTACAGGAATGTTCCGGTCTTGATTTCCTATCAACTCTCACTTGAAAGCCTCCCACATGCCAGATATTGATTTGCCCTCAAACATCTGCCCCGAATCTACATTCTTCTGTTCCTGTCTAATATTGTTGTAATTAGCCTTCCCCCAATTTAGCACCTTCACTTGAGGACTACACTTATCTTTATCCATCAGCACCTTAAAGCTTTCTGAATTGTGGTCACTGTTCCTGAACTGCTCCCTTACTGAAACGTCGACCACCTGGCCGGGCTCATTCCCCAATACCAAGTCCAGTATGGCCCCTTCCCTAGTTGGGCTATCTACATACTGTTTCAAGAAGCTCGCCTGAATGCTCCTTACAAACTCTGCCCCATCCACGCCCCCAGCACTAAGTGAGTCCCAATCAATATAGGGGAAGTTAAAATTTCCCATCTTAACAACACCATTACTTTTACACCTTGCCAAAATCTGCCTACATATCTGTTCTTCTATCTCCTGCTGGCTGTTGGGAGGCCTATAGTCAACCCCCAACATTGTGACTACACCCTTCCGATTCCTGAGCTCTACCCATATTGCCTCACTGTATGAACCATCCGAGGTGTCCTCCCGCAGTACAGGTGAAAGTAGGGATTCTACAATTCTATGATTCCAAGTGTGGTCCCTTTAAAAGATGGTTTTGTGTCAGTGCTTGAATGTTTAAAATGCAGGCACACAGGGTACACAGATTGCAACATTTGTAACCAGGATCAAGCATCAGGGTTGCCTTGGTAATAGGCTTTGCAGGCTTTTGAATTGTGACAGCCTATCAGTTTAAAGAAGACACTCAGCTATCAGGAACCTATCAAATTGGAATTTGCTGTTTTTGACAACATCAGACCAATCCTGGTGTAGGAAAGTTGATTAGATCATTAGGGTTATAAAGAGGAACTCAACTGCCTGCCTTGAGTTCAGTTCAGTTCAACTGAAGAGCTGCCACGCTAAACATCTAGAGAGGGCAAGAGCGGATCCCTGCCAGCTTAAAATATCTCTTATGAGAACTCTCCATCTATCTAACGAAGGATGCCAAAATTAGAAAGAGTTTACAGACAGCAGAATGGACAGAAGAACTCCAAAGGTTTTTCCAAAGCCACAAAACCTGCTTGTATATTTTTTTGAGAGTGACTAAATTTCTGGGGGTTTTTTGGTAATGAATGAACCTTGTATTTATTTGAACAGCATTCCAGGAGTGTCTTACTTTAATCGATATGTTACTTGTTTAGTAGAAGTTCCCGGTCGGTTAAATAAATCACTTGTTCATTGTTCACTTATAGTGAGTGTCGGGTCTTTCTGTTAATGAACCTCTAAACGTTAATGAAGGACAGTTCACACCTTCCCAAACACTTTGAACAGATTGCGGAGTGAAGTATTCCTCTTTGGGGAATTTGGCGTGGCTTCTCAAAAAGGGATCCACCTCTGTGTCGTAACAGTATGGCACTGTTTGAGGTACCTCGCAGCTTCAAGCACACTAAACAGCAGAAACAGCTCAGGTGTTTAGGCACTGTTGAAGCTTGGAGTTTAAAAGCCTGTAGCATAATGACATGCATTCATTTAATTGGCTGCCAGCCTAGAAATAAAGTATGCATTGCAAGGGACCCTTTTAGTACAGGACAAGGCCAAAAACTAAGACCATCGCAGACATTGTAAAAAACACGAGATATTTGTGCCTTGGAGGTTTACTGTTGTCATCAGGTTTTGAAGCTTCTTCATTTATGTCTTGCCATCTGTCATGGTTTAATAAAATAAATACATACGCCAGAATTACAGCTGTAAATGTCAGCTAGCTGCAGCAAAGGGAGGGACAGAGGAATACAGAACTAGGAGTGAAATTCATGGTGGGATATCCCAGTGAGCATATCGAGGGCTTTATTAACAGTCAACAGTGACTGCTACCTCACAGCGCCAGGGACCCGGGTTCAATTCTGGCCTTGGGTCACTGTCTGTGTGGAGTCTGCACATTCTCCCCCTGTCCGCGTGGGTTTCCTCCGGGTGCTCCCACAGTCCAAAGATGTGCGGGTTAGGTGCATTGGCCATGCTAAATTGCCCCTTAGTCAAAGGGATCCGCGGGGGCACGGAAGATAGGGCCTGGGTGGGATTGTTGCCAGTGCAGACTCGATGGGCTGAAAGGCTTCCTCCTGCAATGTAGGGATTCTGTGAATCAAAGTTCTATTCTATGAGTTTCTATGGGTTTCCTTCTGAGTGCCCCAGTTTTCTCCCATGGCACAAACGTGTGCAGGCTTGGTGGATTGGCCATGCTAAATTGTCCCTTAGTGTCCAAAGGTGTGTGGGTTAGGTGGATTAGCCATGCTAAATTGCTCCTTAATTTCCAAAGATGTGTTGGGTAGGTGGATTGACCATATTAAATTGTCCCTAAGCGTCTAAATATGTGTAGGTCAGGTGGATTGGCCATGCTAAATTGTCCCTTAGTGTCCAAACGTGTGCGGGTTAGGTGGATCAGCCAGTGGAATGCTCAGTGAATTGGGAGACACAGTCAAAGTAGCTGAATGGAATGGGACAGAGAGTAGGGATAGTGGGCGGGTGCTCAAAGTGGCAGAATGTGACTAGCAGCATCCAACAAGGATCTTGGTTGGGGTCTCAACTATTCACTGAATTAATTAATGACTTAAATGGTGGGAAAGAAAGTTACATATCCACCCTCTCTACCACCGATGACACCCACTCCCTCCACTACTGACACACAGCGGCAGCAGTGTATACTGTTTATAACATGCACTACTAAACTCACCGCCAACGTTCCTTAGACAGTGCCTTCCAAATCCGTTACCTCTACCATCTAGAAGGACAAGGGCAGTGGACATATGGCAGCAGCACCATCTGCAAGTTCCCCTCCAAAGCACCCACCATCCTGGCTTGGAAGTATATTGGCCCTTCCATGTGGGCTGCAGCGGTTCAAGAAGACGGGTCACCGCCAACTTCGCAAGGGACAATTAGGAAGCATGGGTGATAAAATCTAACCAGCGGCATCCAGATCCCATGAACAAATAAAGGAAAAGATTCCAATTTTGCCAATGACATAAAGTATACTTACAGCATAGCGGGAGACATAAAATTACAACTGAATGAGTAAACTTTGGCAAATCGAATTCCATGGGGCGGCACGATGGCACAGTGGTTAGCACTGCTGCCTCACAGCGCCAGGGACCCAGGTTCAATTCCCGACTTGGGTCACTGTCTGTGTGGAGTCTGCGCGTTCTCCCCATGTCTGTGTGGATTTCCTCCGGGAGCTCCTGTTTCCTCTCACACTACGAAAGACGTGCTGGTTAGATGCATTGGCCGGGTTAAATTCTCCCTCAGTGTACCCAAACAGGCGCCGGAGTGTGGCGACCGGGGAATTTTCACAGTAACTTCATTGAAGTGTTAATGTAAGCCTACTTGTGACTAATAAATAAATGTGAGGCCACTCACTTTGGAACTAAAAAAGCTGGAATGCGAAACTTTCAAAATGGTGAATGCCAGAAACAGTGGAGGTCCAAAGATGCTTCGGGTACTTAGAGCATTAAAATATCATGAAAATAATCAAAAAGCTAAATGGAATTCTGATCCTTACATCCAGGGTATTACAATGCATGGAGTCACAGGTCATTTTTCAGCATTACAAGTCAGTCCTGGTGAGACCTGTCCTGGCCCCTCCTTGCCGATACTATAGTTAAGAAAGCACACCAACGCCCCAACTTCCTCAGAAGACGAAGGAAATTTGGCATGTCTGCTATGACTCTCACCAATGGGTTATTTTTTTTGTACATGTTTTAAAAAGTTGGTTATCATGTAAGTAAAGCACAGAAAGTGAAAGAAATTATTTAAAATTTTTGTTTACAACTTTGTTATGACAACGAATTGCATTAAAAATGTTCTATCAACGTCAATGTTTGGAATGAATTTCAGCATTTGGATTTTGCTATATATTTTAAGCAGTTTTTAACCCTATTTTCAGAGTCTTTCTGATGCAGTGTTGATCCTTGTGTAACTCAGCTAGTTCAAATGCTTCAGGGATGTGTGTGCAGCGTGGTGGCACAGTGGTTAGCACTACTGCTTCACAGCTCCAGGGACCTGGGTTCAATTCCTGTCTTGGTTCACTGTCTGTGTGGAGTTTGCACGTTCTCCCTGTGTCTGCGTGGGTTTTCTCCAGGTGCTGTGGTTTCCTCCCACAGTCCAAGATGTGTGGGCTAGGTTAATTGGCCATGCTAAATTGGCCCTTAGTGTCAGGCGGATCAGCAGGGTAAATATGTGGTGTTACAGGGATAGTTCCTGGGTAGGATTGCTGTCGGTGCAGACTCGATGGGCTGAATGGCCTCCTTCTGCACTGATTTTGATTTGATTTATTATTGTCACATGTATCAACATACAGTGAAAAGTATTGTTTCTTGCGTGCTATACAGACAAAGCATACCGTTCATAGAGAAGGAAACGAGAGAGTGCAGAATGTAGTGTTACAGTCACGGAATGTAGTGTTAAAATCAGTGCACTGTAGGGATTCTATAATTCTACCTATGATCCCTTCAGATGATGTATGCAAGTAATGTTTATCCCAATTTTAAGAGTCTTTCTCATGCAATGTTGATCCTTATGTAACTTGGCTCGTTCAAATGCTTTAAGAAAGCGTATCACTTATGGTGACATATGCAAGTCTCCTGTAAGCTGATGTGAACTTGGTGTTACAGAATCCAGTGCACCTTGAAAATCTGGAGTATTCGACCATTGCTGGAACATCGCGCTTTTTCACTTGACTCTTAACTGAAGTTCTTTTTGAGAATTTGGTGTTGGCATATTAAAGTGCTACATGTAAAATGCAAACCCTTCCCATGCTCCTTTTCCTCCTCCCCTTCTCCCTCCTTGCCCCATTCTTTTCCCCCTCCCTTCCTTCCCCCTTTCCCCCCTCTTTCTCCCCCTTCCCCTCCTTACCCCTCCCCATATCCATCCCTCACTTCCCTGTTTAGCAACAACAGAATTGTTGAGTTCATGTACAGATATTTTATTGATCGTTGTTAGAGAAATATCTTTTGTAAGAAACTTGAAAAGACAAGGCAATTAAACATGTCAGTGCAGGTGCTAAAGTAAAATGTTTAGTTAAATGTTCACGTGGTATCAAAGTTTTGTATTTATAACATTATTTTTGTTAATAAATAGTTTTCAGTAAACTACAGAATTCCACCAATGCTTCATTGAAACAAAATAAACATTTAAATATGAAATTGTATAAGTGCTTTATTGAAACATACAGAAGTTAAATTCGAGAATTATAATAAAGTAAGCAAGGCAGAAGAATATTAATGATAAACATGTCTAGATTTTCCATGGCCCAAAACGTGAACTCTCCTCCGGTCGATTTCCTGGTATCCAAATCATGGTTCAAGAAGTTCAGACCATATTCTAAATTAAAACACGCAAACACTTATCGGCATGCCACACATATTAAAAAGTCACATCACGACACAATGCAGATTTGGGGCAACATGGTGGCACGGTTGTTAGCGTTGCTGCCTCACAGATCCAGGGACACAGGTTCGATTCCAGCCTTTGGTGACTGAGTGGAGTTTGCACGTTCTCCCCGGCCGGGATGTTACGCCTCGCTTGGGAGAGGCTCGTAAAATCCCGTCCGAGGCCAACGGAGAATTCCATTCTGCGAGACTCGTCTGCCCTGATTCCGGGGTGGGCGTGCCGGTGAAATACTAGCCCCATGTCTGTGTGGGCTTCCACCGGGCACTCCAACAGTCCAAAGATGTGTGAGTTAGGTTGATTGGCCATGCTCAATTGCCCCGTAGTGTCAGGGGGATTAGCAACGTAAATCCACAGGGTTACGGGGATAGGCCCTGGGTAGGATTGTTGTTGGTGCAGGCTCGATGGGCCAAATGGCCTCCTTCTGCACTCATCCCCATTTTCCTGCCTTCTCCCCAGTTTTAAATGGGCGGGATTTTCCAGCCGCATTCGCCTTGAAATTGGAAAATCCCGCCCGAGGTTAGCATAGAACATAGAAAGCCACAGCACAAACAGGCCCTTCGGCCCACAGGTTGCGCCGATCACATCCCCACCTCTAGGCCTATCTATAGCCCTCAATCCCATTAAATCCCATGTACTCATCCAGAAGTCTCTTAAAAGACCCCAACGAGTTTGCCTCCACCACCACCGACGTCAGCCGATTCCACTCACCCACCACCCTCTGAGTGAAAAACTTACCCCTGACATCTCCTCTGTACCTACCCCCCAGCACCTTAAACCTGTGTCCTCTCGTAGCAACCATTTCAGCCCTTGGAAATAGCCTCTGAGAGTCTACCCTATCCAGACCTCTCAACATCTTGTAAACCTCTATCAGGTCACCTCTCATCCTTCGTCTCTCCAGGGAGAAGAGACCAAGCTCCCTCAACCTATCCTCATAAGGCATGCCCCCCAATCCAGGCAACATCCTTGTAAATCTCCTCTGCACCCTTTCAATGGCTTCAACATCTTTCCTGTAATGAGGTGACCAGAACTGCGCGCAGTACTCCAAGTGGGGTCTAACCAGGGTCCTATAAAGCTGCAGCATTATCTCCCGACTCCTAAACTCAATCCCTCGATTAATGAAGGCCAGTACGCCGTACGCCTTCTTGACCGCATCCTTCACCTGCGAGGCCGATTTAAGAGTCCTATGGACCCGGACCCCAAGGTCCTTCTGATCCTCTACACTGCTAAGAATGGTACCCTTCATATTATATTGCTGCTTCATCCCATTGGATCTGCCAAAATGGATCACCACACACTTATCCGGGTTGAAGTCCATCTGCCACTTCTCCGCCCAGTCTTGCATTCTATCTATGTCTCGCTGCAACTTCTGACATCCCTCCAAACTATCCACAACACCACCTACCTTGGTGTCGTCAGCAAACTTACCAACCCATCCCTCCACTTCCTCATCCAGGTCATTTATGAAAATGACAAACAGCAAGGGTCCCAGAACAGATCCCTGGGGCACTCCACTGGTCACTGACCGCCATGCAGAGAAAGACCCCTCCACAGCCACTCTCTGCCTTCTGCAGGCAAGCCAGTTCTGGATCCACAAGGCAACAGCCCCTTGGATCCCATGCCCTCTCACTTTCTCAAGAAGTCTTGCATGGGGGACCTTATCGAACGCCTTGCTGAAGTCCATATAGACCACATCCACCGCTCTTCCTTCGTCGATGTGTTTGGTCACATTTTCAAAGAACTCAACCAGGCTCGT
Organism: Mustelus asterias; assembly: GCF_964213995.1. Taxonomy (NCBI): domain Eukaryota; kingdom Metazoa; phylum Chordata; class Chondrichthyes; order Carcharhiniformes; family Triakidae; genus Mustelus; species Mustelus asterias. Next base: position 91,397,774 of record NC_135815.1, on the reverse strand, counting down.
AAGGCACGACCTGCCCTTGACAAAGCCGTGCTGACTACTTTTGATCATACTAAACTTCTCTAGATGATCATAAATCCTGTCTCTCAGGATCCTCTCCATCAACTTACCAACCACTGAGGTTAGACTCACCGGTCGGTAATTTCCCGGGCTGTCCCTGTTCCCTTTCTTGAATATAGGGACCACATCTGCAATCCTCCAATCCTCCGGAACCTCTCCCGTCTCCATCGACGATGCAAAGATCATCGCCAAAGGCTCCGCAATCTCCTCCCTCGCCTCCCACAGTAACCTGGGGTACATCCCATCCGGTCCCGGCGACTTACCAACCTTGATGCCATTCAATAGTTCCAACACATCCTCTTTCTTTATGTCCACATGCTCGATCCTTTCTGTCCACCGCAAACCAGCAGTACAACCACCCAGATCCCTTTCCACCGTGAATACCGAGGTAAAGTATTCATTAAGCAGCTCCGCCATTTCTAACGGTTCCGCACAAACTTTTCCCCCTTCACCTTTTAAGGGTCCTATGCCTTCACATCTCATCCTTTTACTCTTGACATATTTGTAGAAAGCCTTGGGGTTCTCCTTAATCTTACCCGCCAAGGCCTTCTCATGACCCCTTCTCGCTCTCCTAATTTCCTTCTTAAGCTCCTTCCTACATCCCGTATACTCCTCTAAATCCTTAACACCTCCTAGCTCTCTGAATTAGCGAATGATTAATTGTCCGCCTATCGCTTGCTACGATTCCCGTGGCGGTTGGAACAGGAAAATTCACTCCCATGATTCTAAATAGTACTTTCACAAATTTAAAATGAATAAAACATTTGTTTATTTATCCATATGAAATAATATTCATGTTCAATAAATGAAATAAATTTAAAAATTAGTTTGAGTGAGCCAATAATATTAGTATCAACTATTTAAAAGAAATGTCAAAAAAAAGAAATGCAAATACTTCCCTTTCCAAGAGCCAGGTATCCTGTTTTCAATGCATAACTGTCTTTGTGAACCTGGATCTCAATGAGCATTCCCAGTCTTTCCGCGTCATAAGGGGGCATGGTTAGTGATCTCTTGTGCCATGCTGGGGCCTGGTAGGATGGCTGAGGGTCCGAGGCTGCTGCACCCATTGCGAGCTTCGGCAGAGCTGCACAGGAAACGCAAGTATGCAAATTTTTTCCCATTTTTGGTGGACCATACATTTCGAATTACAAATAAATAAGACCATAAGATATAGGAGCAGAATTAGGCCATTCAGCCCATCGAGTCTGCTCCGCCATTCAATCATGGCTGATATGATTCTCATCCCCACTCTCCTGCCTTCTCCCAGTAACCCTTGATCCCCTTATTGATCAAGAATTTATCTATCTGACTTAAAGACACTCAATGACCTGGCCTCCACAGCCTTCTGTGGCAATGAGTTCCACAGATTCACCACCCTCTAGCTGAAGAAATTCCTCCTCATCTCATAAGTTGTTAAGATCTAGGAGCAGAATCTGGCCATTCGGCCCATCGAGTCTGCTCCGCCATTCGGTCATGGCTGTTATGCTCCTCATCTCTCATCTCCATTTTCCTGCCTTCTCCCCAGTTTTAAAGGAGCGTCCCTTCACTCTGAGTTTGTGCCCTCGGGTTCTAGTCTCTCCCACTGGTGGAAACATCCTCTCCACATCCACGCTACCCAGGCCTCTCAGTATTCTGTAAGTTTCAGTGAGATCCCCCCTCATCCTTCTCAACTCCATCAAATACAGACCCAGACTCCTCAACCGCTTCTCATTTGAGAAACCCTTCATTCCTGGGATTATTCTTGTGAACCTCCTCTGGATCCCCTCCAAGGCCATGTGACAATAATAAATCAAATCAACTCAGGGAAGGAGGAGGAAGGGACGCTGAGAACGCAATTCAACCTCAGTGATTTTCTGTGGTCCTCGCGGCTGATTCGGGAATGTTCAATTTGTCTTCAGTCTTTTGGCCTTTGGCACTCAAATTTACTCTGTGCTGATTCCGAGGATGGCGGGACTGATGTATGAGGAGAGATTGACTAGGTTAGGATTGTTTTCGCTGGAGTTCAGACGAATGAGGGGGGATCTCATAGAGACTTATAAAATTCCAACAGGACTAGACAAGGTAGATGCAGGGAGGATGTTTCTGATGATGGGGAAGTCCAGAACCATGGGTCACAATCTGAGGATTCGGGGTAGACCATTTAGGACGGAGGTGAGGAGACATTTCTCCACCCAAAGAGTGGTGAGTCTGTGGAAGTCATGGCCACAGGAAGTAGTTGATGCCAAAACATTGAAGAGGTGGCTAGATATAGCACTTGGGGTGAATGGGATTAAAGGTTATGGGGAGAAAGCAGGATTAGGCTATTGAGTCGGACGATCAGCCATGATCGTGATGAATGGCCAACAGGCTTGAAGGGCTGAATGGCTTCCTCCTGCTCCTATCCTCTATGTTACTATGTTTTGGAAACTCAGATGCATTAAACCTAAGGCACTCTGCAGTCAGTCCAAACATCCCGTCCCAAGAATGTGGCTGAACAAGTTTGTCACTCAGCCAATATAAGTGGTGCATTAGGGGTCGATTCAATAATATCAAGCTGAAAGAGATGGACAGCATGCTCCGTGGAAACGAAAGTTTAATGGTCAGTGTCTGGAGGTCACAATCAATGTTAATACACCTTTGGAGATAATCTGGGGAAGAAACTGGCATTGGAGAATATCACCCAGGTTAGGAATTAAAGCTACATAATGTCAATCTGCAGGACGAACCAAAAGAAAGCATTTAACTTGAAGAAAATTGACAAGGTGAAGAGTGATGATGACACGGAAAAATGTAACCTGTCATGTAGTAAATTAAATGTGTCAAACAGGTTTATCTGAGCATGTTCCGTATATTTAACTCAAATTGATCCAGTAACCTGCTGCAACTGGAACTCCAAACGGAACTCATAGGCCAGGATTTTCAGGATGCGGGGGAGACGGGGGATTCCCTTCCCACAAGAAACGCAACTCCCCCCTACACTGCCTGCCCCGTATCGAGGGATTGAGATGTCCGACGGAGAGAAAGGAGTTATGTCCTACGGTTACTGGATTGGGCAGGAGTGCCCGATGTTAAACGAGAGCTGCTGTTGATGGAAGAGCCCCCTCCCAACCACCCCCAACTCTTCTTGCTCGTAGCCGGAACACAATTTATTTTGGGGCTAATGTTCTGGGGACCCGAGTTCGAATCCCACCACAGCAGATGGTGGAATTTGAATTTGGAATTAAGAATCTATTTATGACCATGAAACCATTGCCAATTGTCAGTAAAAAACCATCTGGTTCACTAATGTCCTTTAGGGAAGGAAATCTGCCATCCTTATCTGGTCCGACCTACATGCGACTCCAGAGCCATGGCAATGTGGTTGACTTTCAACTGCCCTTGGGCAACTAGGGATAGGCAATAGTGTCCGGATGGGCAAGTGAAGTTAGGTGGAGCACAAACACTAGTATACAACTTGTGGAGCTTAAAGATCTGTTGCTCTATGGTGAGATTCCACGTAATTGAGTTATAATTACAACGCACAGAGTTGACTTTCAGACATTCGGGTACTTCACAATAAACTTTACACAATCTAAAGAAACAATGCAACAGATTCATTAATACACTTGCTGAATATTTAACATGAATATATGACCATTCAGCCCTCACAGGGTGGCATGGTGGCACAGTGGCAAAGTGGTCAGCACTGCTGCCTCACAGTGCCAGGGACCTGGGTCCGATTCCCAGCTTGGGTCACTGTCTGTGCATTAAGAACATAAGAACTAGGAGCAGGAATAGGCCATCTGGCCCCTCAAGCCTGCTCCGCCATTCAATAAGATCATGGCTGATCTTTTTGTGGATTCAGCTCCATTTACCACCCGTTCACCATAACCCTTAATTCCTTTACTGTTCAAAAAGCTATCTATCCTTGCCTTAAAAACATTCAATGAGGTAGCCTCAACTGCTTCACTGGGCAGGGAATTCTACAGATTCACAACCCTTTGTGTGAAGAAGTTCCTCCTCAACTCAATCCTAAATCTGCTTCCCCTTATTTTGAGGCTATGCCCATGTCTGCACGGGCTTCCTCCGGGTGCTCCAATTTCCTCCGACAGTCCGAAAGACGTGCTGGTTAGGTGCATTGGCCATGCTAAATTCTCCCTCAGTGTACCCGAACAGGTGCCGGTGTGTGGCGACTAGGGGATTTTCACAGTAACTTCATTGCAGTGTTAATGTAAGCCTAATTGTGACACTAATAAAATAATAAAATGTTATCAATGCTTTGCTGAGGTGACGCATGGTCTACTTTCTGTTTTTTCATGAACTGCCTTTTGTCGGAAGGTATATCATATCCCGTGCCACAGGATGTTAGTATCCTTGAGCTCACAACTATGCTCAGACATGTTTCGAATCTTCTGAACCTTTGTTCTTGAACTTTCAATTTTGAGTCCCTACTTTGTAGAAGAATGACTCTTTTTAATTTTCTTGTAACTTTGTGTTTAAAGTTGCATTCCTTCACACTATTTCCGGATTTGAAGACATGGAGTCATCCCACCTGCCAGGGGGATTGTAGTGGGCGGGGGGGGGGGGGGGGGGGGGGGGGTGGCGGTGGTGGGGGCACAGATCATGCAAAGGTCCGTTGACCTCGGATGGGAATTTCCGGCCTTGATTGTTGGTCTTCAGTCAACATATTGCTCAACGTAACTGCCACATAACCTGGATAACACGAACAAATAACACTCTGTTACACACCCCATTCACATTGATAATTTAAAAGGAAAAAATTCCCAGCGACCAATGGACATAATCAAAGGACACGATTTCGCCTTTTAAGACTTTTACTGTAACAAATGAATTAAAGTCAACCAGGATCAAATACTACTTTATGGAAATCATAGAATCCCTGCAGGAGGAGGTTATTCGGCCCATCAAGTCTGTACTGATAACAATCCTACCTAGGCCCTATCCCCGTAATCCCACATATTTACCCCTCTAACCTACGCATCGGGGAACACTAAAGGCCAGTTTAGCATAGCCAATCCACCTAACCTGCACATCTTTGGACTGTGGGAGGAAACCGGAGCACCCGCAGGAAACCCATGCAGACACGGGGAGAATGTGCAAATTTCACACAGACAGTGACCCAAGCCGGGAATCGAACCCAGGTCCCTGGAGCTGTGAAGCAGCAGTGCTAACCACTGTGCCACTGTGCCACTCTTAACAGGCAACCTATACATCTAAGTAAAGGAAAGGCACTTACATATGAACTAAATAATGCAATATAGATATATCCTACTCCTGGGTCTGTGCACCACAATTCCTGCAGATATAGCATTACAAGATCCAATCACAGGATTCTAACAGGCTTGCCTCTTCCTGCAATGCCAATTGAATCTTCAAATGTGCTTTGAAAATTGTTCCACTTTGCCAAAATAAGCTGACTTCCACCAGCAAGGGCCACCTCAGCAATGCTTTGTTCCTTAGATCTCCAAAAACCCTGTCTGTTCTGTTTTCTTCTTTTCGAACAGAGAACCAGCTCCAACCAGCATCCTGATTAGCTGCTAACACAAATGCAAACTTTCTTCCCCACTCTCTACAGCAGCTGCTTTCTCTCTCTCTCTCTCTCTCTCTCAAAAGCAACTTACTGATTTTTGTATCAAGGTGTGAAAATTGTCACTTGATTTACAATAGATTTTCAGTTTGCGTTTCTTTTCTCATGATAACCAGATCACATGGGCCTGTCTCCAGGCACTATCTCCCCTACCTAGAACATTCTGTTTCACCTTAAGCTCAAGGAGCTTTTTTAAAACACAACTGTCTTGTAAAGTCCCGCACTCATAACAAACATTAGAAGTCATTCAGCATTTTGGGTAGCCCTGAGAATGTTTCAGGTCTATCTAAATGCAAGCTCCTTCTTTCTCTCTCTTGCATGTGGTTTTCTCCTGGTCCTGGTTTACAAATAGGTGTTAGGTTTTTTTCCAAGGCTGTCCTGTACAGCATGGAATACACTATGATTATTCCTCTAACAGATCCCGGGAAAGACTGAAATACAAATCAAATGCTGGTATCATTGTTTCAATGTGCCTGGGATCTGTGTGATAATGTGACTCCATCTCAGATGCTTGGGTATCTCTTAACTGAGGAGTGCAGTAAGCCAATCTTTGATTGGAAACCCACCCTTCTCAAGAGCCAATCTTGCAACCTGTTCCAACTGGACAATGTGATGATACTGTGTCTTTAACAAATGTATTGTGTCATGTTTGTTGTGCAGGGTATTTTTTAGGAGTCCGTTCTATTTACCCGTTGCTGCATTGTTTATAACTGGCAGCCCTCAAGTTGATATTGTAGAAGAATAATTGATCCTTATTTCTCTAGTTTTTGTTTTAATCTGGGTTAATGCAGTTTGGTTATTTTAGTGTTTTCCCCTGGGGTTTTTCAGAGTGGGGTTTGATCAGGTTGATTGACAGCAAAAATCATGTGACTGAGCAGGATTCACAGACAGAAACATGCACAGATGTTGCTTGGGATCTTTGGAGAGAAGTAGCTCTCTGTTTCGCTCTCTTTCTCTCTCTCGAGATTGGAGTCTGGAACCTACCAGAAAATAGGCCTCTTCCTCCAAAGTTGTGCTGTTTGCAGATAGATCTTCCTCTGGAGGCTGCTATATGGGAAGACAGGTGTCTCTCTCTATCTCTGTCCAGAGGTGTTAAAAGGCTGGAACCTTAGCACCCATGATGTGGAGATGCCGGTGTTGGACTGGGGTAAACACAGTAAGAAGTTTAACAACACCAGGTTAGAACCCAACATTAGCCTGCGTGTTTTGTGCCAACTGATCTTGAAGAGGGATTTAACTCTGTGGGATATTGCTTAAATTGGAACCATAGAGATAGCTAGCAGTTAAGAATTATACGTTGTCAGGTCTTAAGTATTTCAACTGGATAAAGCTATGCTAATTCTTTGTGTTATATTTTTAACTGTGTTGTTAAACAAAGTTTGTTTTAATAAAAGCTTCCTAGTGAGTCAATAGAATCACACTCAGAGCGAAGCACCTTCTGCTCATCCTAAAGCCAAAATCAAATAATGTTGGGGCCTAGGCCAATGTCATAATGTACCTTGGAGTTTCTGATTTGATTTCTAAAAAACATTAATGGGAATACAATAATTCCCTTAAGTAATGACTTTCCCTACTTCCCATGATGAATTGATTGCAGTGAGCATGGACAACATGGATGTTCAGGGGGAGACATTCTTGTCAGCTGATGAAGGATTATGGAACACATACCTTTAAATACTACAGCTTTCAAGAAAAATATCAATATATCTCCTCCCTGCATCCCGGTGCCAGATTTAGTGTAGCCCATGCCATGCTCACACGTGGCAGGATCACCTCCTCCTTTGCCACTTGGTCAGGGAACCAAAAGGAGAGTCATTGGCAAATGGCATCAGGCAGGCTTGGACAAGATGTGGACCATTCGCAACGTCTGACCTGTGACTCTGCAGCAAGCTGAAAATCGAAACCGGCCACAGCTATTGCAACAGTGAAGGAGAGAAGTTGTATTCACAGAGAATGTTATCGTGCCATCAGGACTGCCTGAAGCACTCCAATTAATAAATATAATCACTCTTGTTGTGGAGCCAATCTACAAACGGAGTAACTATCAGGTTAAGCAGTCATTTTGTCAACATTTTCAAATATATTTGAGTGGCACAGTGGTTAGCGCTGCTGCCTCACAGCTGCCAGGGACCCAGGTTTGATTCCCGGTTTGGGTCACTGTCTGTGTGGAGTCTGCACATTCTCCCGTGTCTGCATGAATTTTCCTCCTGGAGCTCCGGTTTCCTCTCAGAATCCGAGAAACGTGCTGGCTAGATGCATTAGCCATGCTAAGTTCTCCCTCAGTGTTACCCGAACAGGCGCAGGAGTGTGGCGACTAGGGGATTTTCACAGTAACTTCATCGCAGTGTGAATGTGAGCCTACTTGTGACATTAATAAATAAGCTTTAAAACTGACTCTGTCTACACTCCCCGCTGCCTCGGAAAAGCAGCTAGCTTAATCAAGGACCCCACGCACCCCGGACATTCTCTCTTCCACCTTCTTCCATCTGGAAAAAGATACAAAAGTCTGAGGTCACGTACCAACCGACTCAAGAACAGCTTCTTCCCTGCTGCCGTCAGGCTTTTGAATGGTTCTACCATATATTAAGCTGATCTTCCTCTGCACCATAGCTATGAAGCATGCCACACATTAAAAGTTACATAATAATACAATGCAGATTAAGGACGGCATGGTGGCACAGTGGTTAGCACTGCTGCCTCACAGCGCCAGGGACCTGGGTTCAATTCCGGCCTCGGGTCACTGTCTGTGTGGAGTTTGCCCCGTGTTCTCCCCGTGTCTGCGTGAGTTTCCTCAGGTGCTCTGGTTTCCTCCCACACTCCACACAGGTTAGGTGGATTATAAAACCTTAAGATATAGGAGCAGAATTAGGCCATTCGGCCCATCGAGTCTGCTCTGCCATTCAATCATGGCTGATATGATTCTTAAGGGAGTAAATACGTGGGGTTATGGGAATAGGACCTGGGGACAATGCTCTGTGGGAGAGTCGATGCAGATTTGATGGGCCGAATGGCCTCCTTCTGCACTGTAGGTATTCGATGATATCAGGTTCCCTTCTGAACGTTGCCATTGAATCTGCTTCCACCACCCTTTCAAGCCACGCATCCCAGGCCACTGCAAGAGGTTGTGCCGTGGTTATGTTGCTGTAGTAACCCAGAGACCTAGGCTAATGCTTTGGAGGTTTGCTCTGAGGAATTTAAATTCGATTCAATTCAATAAATTAATCTGGAATTTAAAAAAACTGGGGATGGTAATGGGATCGTGAAATTATCAGATTGTTGCTAAAACCCCTCTGGTTCCTTTAGGGAGGGAAATCTGCCATCCTTACCCGGTCTGGCCTACATGTGACTCCAGAGCCACGGCAATGTAATTAACCCTTAACCTCCCCTCTGAAATGGACTCGGGGTAGATGTTTCCATTAGTCGGAGAGACAAGGGTCCGAGGGCACAACCTCAGAGTAAAGGGGCAACCCTTTGGAACTGAGATGAGGAGGACTTTCTTCAGCCAGTGGGTGGTGAATCTGTGGAATTCATTGCCACAGAAGGCTGTGGAGGCCAGGGCATTGAGTGTATATAAGACAGACAGATAGGTTCTTCATTGGTAAGAGGTTCAAGGGTTACGAAGAAAAGGTGGGAGAATGGGGTTGAGAAACTTATCAGCCTTGATTGAATGGTGGACCAGACTCGATGGGCTGAATGGCCTAATCCTACTCCTATGTCTTATGATCTTATATATGCCTCGCGTGTTCAAGAAGGTTATCGGTGGGCAATAAATGCCAGCCTTGCCTGTGATGCCCATTCTGTGAGCAAATTAAAAAAGCCCGCCGCACGAAAGGCCCCACATCGCTGTATCACAGATGATTCCCCTGCTTAACTCACCACTCGGTCTGCTTTTATCTGAATGGAATCAGGCACCTATTTCTCTTGTTAGTGAGCCTGCTCAGGCTGACCTCATCCTGACCCAGGGTGGGATTGGTTACCAGGGTGTGGGGTGGGGAGAGGGGGGTGGCTGTTCGAGCAGAGCTATGTCGGAGCCACCCTGGTACAACCGCGGCCTCAGTAGATTTATGCTTGATCCATCCATCCGGGCTGCCATACTGGGGGAATGTTTTCACTCCGCTGAATGCACAGCACCATGAGAGTGTAAAACGTCTGCCCTTTCTTCAACCGAGCCCATCTCAACAGGCTGCTTGGTTTAAGAGCAGTGGAGCAGTTAAATGCTGCCATCTATTGGGACCCGAATCCTCCATTGTGATGGCTGGTGTCCTGCCTTGTGTGTACAAACAGCACCTCTCCTCAGCAACACGTATTTGCAATTCCTACAGCTAATGAGTGCATTCAGTCAACACAAGTCTACCAGGGGCGCACAAAGATCATCGAGTCATTAGACAACATTGTCTGTCACTGACCTACCTCCTCCAGCTCACAATGACGATTCGGAGCTGAGGCCTCATCGACTCCCTCTGCTTAGCACCAAGTTGCTGAGATTAAAAAGTTACAGAGCAGGATTGGCCGCACTTGGTTGAGTGCGTGAATTCTAAACCTGACGCTAATGCAGTGCACTGCCTTATACTGATGTCAGTCACATTTTCCACGCTCCAGTGTGCAAATCACGTTCTCCACAAAAGACATGACAGCCGTCTCTCCTTTCTGCTTTCCCTGAGCCCTGAGTTAATGATCTTTTCATTCCCGATGAAGACAGCGAAATATAATTAGGCCGCGCTCGATTTATTCCAAAGCAACCCCATCAATTGGCAGCTTCCTATGAATTGCAGCAATGGATGGTTGGAAATATGAGAAACCGCAACGGAAGACAATGTAAAGCACATTCTTTAACCGTTGATGGTTGAGGGGTGATCTGATAGAAGTCTGCAAAATATTCACAGGGGGAGGACAGGGTGGATGAGGAGAAACTGCTTCCAGGATCCAGAAGAGCGGCACGGTGGCATAGTGGGTTAGCACCTCTGCCTCACAGCGCCAGGGTTCGATTCCAGCCTTGGATGACTGCCTGTGCAGAGTCTGCATGTTCTCCTCGTGGGTTTCCTCCGGGTGCTCCGGTTTCCTCCCACAGTCCAAAGATGTGCGGGTTAAGTGGATAGGCCATGCTAAAGTCATCCCTTAGTGTCAGGGGAACTAGCCAGGGTAAATGCATGGGGTTATGGGGAGAGGCCCTGGGTGGGATTGTAGTCGATGCAGTTACGATGAGCCGAATGGCCTCCTTCTGCATTGTAGGGATTCAATGATTCTATGAATCTAAAAAATTAGGGCCAAGCCATTCAGGAGAGATGTTAGAAAGCACTTCTACACGCAGAGAGTGGTGGAAGTTTGGAATTCTCTCCTTCAAACGATGGCGGATACTGGCTCAATTGTTCGGTTTAAGTCTGAGATCGACAATTTTCTATTGAGCAGGAGTACCAAGGATATGGGCCGAGGGCATAGGAACATAGGAATTAGGAGCAGAAGTAGGCAAATCCAGCCCTTCGAGCCTGCTCTGCCATTCAATCAGATCATGGCTGATCTCTCCCTGGTCTCAAATCCACCTCCCCACCTGTTCCCCATATCTCTTCATCCCTTTTTTAAATTAGAAATATATCTAGCTTCTCCTTGAAACCATTCAATGATTCAGACTCCACCGCGCGATGGGGCAGCGAGTTCCACAAATTCACCATCCTCTGCGAGAAGTAGTTCCTCCTCATCTCAGTTTTAAATCTACCGCCTCTCAACCCATACCTGTGACCTCTTGTTCGAGGTTGCCCCACAAGAGGAAACATCTGGTCTACATTTACTTTATCAATCCCTTTTAGAATTTTATATACTTCGATCAGATCCCCTCTCACCCTTCTAAACTCCAGCGAGTATAAACCCAAACTGTTTGATCTCTCCTCGTAGTCAACCCCTTCATCCCTGGAATCAATCTGGTACATAGAGTGAGGCCACAGATCAGCCGTGATCTTATTGAATGGTGGAGCGGGCTCGAGAGGCTGAGTGACCTACTCATGTTCCTATGTTTTTATTCCCCATTGATGGAGGGATATAATCCAGTTTCAGAGTTATCTTCCTGAGATGGTTCCTCACAGACACAGCAATGTTTCTCCAGTGGGTGGGACATAGTATTTTTTAATTCATTCCAGGGACATGGTTGGCCAGCGTTTATTGCCCATCCCTAGTTGCCCTTGAGAAGGTGGTGGTGAGCTGCCTTCTTGAAACGCTGCAGTCCATGTGCTGTGGGTGGACCCACAATGCCGTTAAGGAGGCAAGTTACTCACCTCCTGACTCCCCAAAGCCTGTCCACCTTCTACAAGGAACAAGTCAGGAGTGTGATGGAACACTCTCCACTTGCCTGGGTGGGTGCAGCTCCAACAACACTCAATAAGCTTGACACCATCCAGGACAAAGCAGCCCGCTTGATTGGCACCACATCTACAAACATTCAATCCCTCCACCACCGACGCTCAGTTGGAGCAGTGTGTACTATCCACAAGATGCACTGCAGCAAATCACCAAAGATCCTGCGATAGCACCTTCCAAACCCACGACCACTTCCATCTAGAAGGACAAGGGCAGCAGTTACATGGGAAAACCACCACCTGCAAGTTCCCCTCCAAGCCACTCACCATCCTGACTTGGAAATATATCGCCGTTCCTTCGCAGTCGCTGGGTCAAAATCCTGGAATTTCCTCCCTAACGGCATTGTGGGTCAACCCACAGCACGTGGACTGCAGCGATTCAAGATGGCAGCTCACCACCACCTTCTCAAGGGGCAACTAGGGATGGGCAATAAATGCTGGCCTAGCCAGCGACGCCCATGTCCCACGAATGAATAAAAGAAATTCCAGGAGTTTTGACCCAGCGACTGCGAAAGAACAGTGATGTATTTCCAAGTCAGGATGGTGAGTGGCTTGGAGGGGAACTTGCAGGTGCTGGAGTTCCCATGTATCTGCTGCCCTTGTCCTTCTAGATGGAAGTGGTCGTGGGTTTGGAAGGTGCTGATCTTCTAAGGATCTTTGGTGAATTGAGTCAAACATCGCAAGGCACATCCATAGAAGTGGGATCAGACAAAACTTGACAGCAAATCGAGGAAGTAGTAATCAGAAGAGGTGAATCATAGAATCCCTACAGTGCAGGAGGCCATTCAGCCCATCGAATCTGCACTGACCACAATCCCATCCAGGCCCTATTCCCGTAACCCCATGCATTTTACCCTTGCTAGTCTCCCTGACACTTAGCATGGCCAATCCGCCTAACCCTCACCTCTTAGGACTGTGGGAGGAAACTGGAGCACCCGGAGGAAACCCACGCAGACACGAGGAGAATGTGCAAACTCCACACAGACAGTGACCCGGGAATCGAACCCAGGTCCCTGGCGCTGTGAGGCAACAGTGCTAACCGCTGTGCTACCGTGTCATCCAACAGCTTGGTCAAGCTGAAAAAAAGGGAAAGAGAGCTGGAGAGTTTAGGAATTCAGAATGTTTGTCCTCGGTAGCTTGAAGACTGGAGGAAATTGAGGGTGAGCGTGAGTGATCAATGAAATAATTTCATCATTGAGAAATCTTAAACTGTTTTATATTCTGCCATTTTACTGAACAATCCAGTCTGAGGTTGGCTGCTGGAGATTAAAGCAGCAAGGCTAAGTGTCAGGAAATTGATAAGTGGAGAAGTTTTAAGAGTTACAAAAATGCTGGAAAATCTCAGCAGGTCTGACTTCATCTATGGAGAGAGAATAGAGCCAATGGTTCAGATTCCAGCATCCGCAGTATTTTGCTTTTATCTTGGAGTTTTAAGAGTTGATAGCTTTCCGAAATCTACTCATGTTTGAGTTTAACTGTAACAGTAAATTGTCGCTTCATTCACTCTCAGCGATAAACCAGCTCCCTGCTTAGAGGCGCCTGCAGGCCAGTTGTGAGAGCTATCAAAGGTTAAACATTTCTCCCTCCACAGATGCTGCCTGACCTGCTGAGCATTTTGTAGCATTCTCCACCTCGAGCCCACATTCCTCTCCTCATTCACTTCCAATCGAAGCAGGAAGCAACACACGCACTTGCAGTTGGAGCCAGTATCAGTTCCCTTTCTGTGCTTGAAAGAAAAGAGACCCACTGCTGGACAGCATCTTCCAGGGATCCTTCCCTCATGAGCGTTGGCGAGTTCCAACGCTTACTGCATGCAACGCTGAGGATGTAATTCATGAACCAGAGAAGGCTGGGCGAGGTGAGTTATGGCGCACCAGGAACACGGTTTGATTCTGGTCTTGGGTGACTGTCTGTGTGGAGTCTTCGTGTTCTCCCCTGCCAGAATTCTACCGCCGCGCCCGTCACGGAATTGGAGCGGGCAAGGGGCGAACAATGAATATGTCCTTTGACCTCGGTGTCTGCATAGGTTTCCTCCAGTTGTTCCGGTTTCCTCCCACACTCCAAAGATTCTCAGTTAGGTGGATTGGCCATGCTAAATTGTTCCATTGTGTCCAAACATATGTAGGTTATATGGATTGGCCATGCTAAATTGCCCCCTTAGTGTCCAAAGATGTGTGGGTTAGGTTGATTAGCCATGTTAAATTTCCCCTTTGTGTCCAAAGATATGTAGGTTAGGTGGATTGGCCATGGTAAATTGCCCCTTAATGTCCAAAGATGTGTAGGTTAGGTGGATTGGCCATGCTAAATTGCCCCTTAATGTCCAAAGATATGTAGGTTAGGTGGATTGGCCATGCTAAATTGCTCCCTTTGTGTCCAAAGATGTGTAGGTTAGGTGGATTGGTCATGCTAAATTGCCCTTTAGTATCCAAAGATGTGTAGGTTAGGTGGATTGGCCAAGCTAAATTGCCCCTTAATGTCCAAAGATATGTAGGTTAGGTGGATTGGCCATGCTAAATTGCCCCCTTTGTGTCCAACGGTGTGTAGGTTAGGTGGATTGGCCATGGTAAATTGCCCCCTATGTCCAAAAATGTGTAGGTTAGGTGGATTGGCCATTATAAATTGCCCATTATTGTCCAAAGATATGTAGGTTAGGTGGATTGGCCATGGTAAATACATGGGATTATGGGGATGGGGCGCAGGGGGTGGGGAGTGGGATGGCGGTGGGTAAGATGCTGTTTCAGAAAGTTGGTGCAGACCCGATGAACCAAATGTTCTCCTTCTGTGTGCTTCATGGTTCTCTGGTGCAAGGTGTCTGGAACCAGGGGTAGAGCAGAGGTAAAACAAGAGCTTTCCACAGGGCTGTAAGATGTCTTTTTTAATTTTTTTACTCCAGGCTTAGAGTTACAAAGCCAATGTGCAGAGTGGACAGGGCAAGACTGAATCCATCTCCTTGCTTGCTCAAGAAACCAATTCAAATTGAATCCAATTCATGGTCCCCACATAAGAGGCAAACAAGATGCAAGCTGACAAGATGAGGCATTGCACCCCACCTTGGGCTTGATCTGATGCTCGATGTCAGCCAAAAGGCCAGTAAAAGGTATTCAATGGGAAAGATATAGTTGTGATTTGATACATTTGTGTGATGCTTGGTACATCAGCTGACTCTACAGCTGACCCCGATATTAACTTGGAAGAAAGCAAATGCGGAATGTCAAAACGGAATGTGACTTGCAATCCAGTCCCAATGTAGGTTTCTGGCTCTGATTGGAAGGGGTCCTGGGGGCTTCATCATGTGACCTCTTGCCCCCAACAACCCATCTCCCACACTTTGCCTAAAATGTACAGCTTCGCAGTTTACCCCTTTCTTTCGCCAGTTGGAAGGCACAGAGGAAGTGAGGGGAATTTAATGGAATAGCTAAAAAGACAAAGGAGAGGTAAATGGTGATGATAAAGGCTGGGAATGGTGCTAATAGCATCCCTATCAATTATAGCCCTCCCTCACCTTCACAGAACAAATCCCATCCTATTTTCTTTGTCCTTAGCTCTGATGAAGGGTCATCCATACTCAAAACATTGGCTCTATTCCCTCTCCACAGATGTTGTCAGACCTGCTGAGATTTTCCAGTGTTTTCTGTTTTTGTTTCTGACTCCAGCATTCGCAGCATTTTGCTTTTATCTTAATGAACTGGCCAGATCTCTTTTCTCTTGAGAAAGATCAAGGGGTAACCTTGAAGAAGTTGTCATAGAGAGTCACGGAGTTTTACAGCACAGAATGAGGCCCTTCGGCCCATCGTGCCTGTGCCAACCATCAAGCACCAATCTACTCTAATCCCATAATAGAACTTTGGCACACAGTAGACAAAATGGAAGTGTTTTCAGGGAAGAGTAAAACTAGAGGTTAGCAATTTGATAGTCATTAAGAAATTCAACAGGGAATCCAGGAGAATGCGCAACTTGCTACCACAAGGACTGGTTGAGAAAAATCATGTAGATACACTTAAAGAGAGGCTAAAAAATACATGAGGGAGAAGAGAAGAGGTTATAATTGACCAGAAACTCAACTGGACTCGCCACATAAACACACTGGCTCCAAGAACAGATCAGCAACTAGAAATACTGCGGCGAGTAACTCACATCCTGACTCCCCAAAGCCTGTCCACCATCTACAAGGCACAAGTCAGGAGTGTGATGGAATACTCCCCACTTGCCTGGATGGGTGCAGCTCCAACAACACTCAAGAAGCTTGACACCATCCAGCACAAAGCAGCCCCGCTTGATTGGCACCACATCTACAAACATCCACTCCCTCCACCACCGACACTCAGTCGCAGCAGTGTGTACTATCTACAAGATGCACTGCAGTGATTCACCAAAGATCCTTAGACAGCACCTCCCAAACCCACGACCACTTCCATCTAGAAGGACAAGGGCAGCAGATACATGGGAACACCACCACCTGCAACTTCCCCTCCAAGCCACTCACCATCCTAATTTGGAAATATATCCCCGTTCCTTCATAGTCGCTGGGTCAACCCACAGCACGTGGACTGCAGTGGTTCAAGAAGGCAGCTCACCACCACCTTCTCAAGGGCAACTAGGGATGGGCAATCAATGCTGGCCAGCCAGCGACACTCATGTCCCATGAATGGAAGTGGAACAGTAACACTGACTGGACTATCAATCTTTTTTATCGTTTCATGGAACATGGGTGTCATTGATCAGGCCAGCCATTTATTGCCCATTCTATAATTGCCTCTAGGACTGAGTGGCCTGCCACACCATTTTACAGATCAACCACATTGCCGTGGGTCCGGAGTCACAGGGTAGGCCAGACCAGCTGAGGAAAAACGGCCTTTTGATGACAATCGATGATAGTTTCTATTGGTCACTATTTCTGAGACCAGCTTTCAATTCCAGATTTGTTAACTGAATTTGAATTCCACTAGCTGCCACGGTGGGATTTGAACCCGTGTCCCCAAGAGAATTAGACTGGACCTCTGGATGACTTGTCTCGAAACATTACCACTGCACCGTCATCTCCACCATTTGATGTCGTATATCTATGGTACATCGCAGCACAGGAGTCGACAACTTACCTGTTATGCCCTGATCTACTCTGACATTTTGTATCTTAGGAAATACTTTCTCAAGCCCCTGGTTTCTTTTCTGTCTATTTCGATAATCTAGGCTCTACTTAAAGATTCCAGCAGTTGATGAAGAAAGCTCCCCCCAAAAAGTACTTATCGATAAAATCACATAAAATGTCAAAACATGAACATAAAACAATATCATTATGCGGGAAATGGAAAAGGCCTCTGGCCCATTGAAAGCTCTATAATGGGAATAGGGCCTGGGTGGGATTGTGGTTGGTGCAGACTCGATGGGCCGAATGGCCTTCTGCACTGTAGGATTCTATGATTTCTATATCTGCGTCAGCCATCAAGCACCTATCTATTCTAATCCCATTCTGGAACATTTGCACGTCATGGTGGCACAGTGATTAGCACTGCTGCCTCACAGACTTTTGAATGGACCTACCATATATTAAGCTGATCTTTCTCTTCATCCTAACTACGAAAGTATTTCTACATTCTGCACCCTCTCCAAGCCAGGAATCGAACCCGGGTTCGATTCCTGGCTTGGGTCACTGTCTGTGTAGAGTTTGCACATTCTCCCCGTGTCTACGTGGGTTTCCCCCGGGTGCTCCGGTTTCCTCCCACAGTCCAAGGATGTGTAGGTTGGGTGGATTGGCCGTGTTAAATTGACCTTTAGTTTCCAAAGATGTGTAGGTTTGGGGGGAATTAGTGGGACAAATACAAGGATGATGTGGGCCTGGGGGAGATGCTGACTGGGTGCAGACTCGATGGGCCGAATGGCCTCCCTCTGCACTGTAGGGATTCTATGTGTAAGTATTTTCTTCACTCAACTGTGTACGGATACTAGATTTCACGCTAAACAGGCTATAAATCTCACCGGGCTCAATTAAATTATTCAAATAGAAGTTACACATTTTGTGCAACAGCTATTCTAGTATGGAAAACTCGATGTTGATTTGATGGATTTGATTTATTATTGTCACGTGTATTGGGATACAGTGAAAAGTATTGTATCTTGCGCACTATACATAGAGTACATCGGGGAGAAGGAAAGGAGTGGGTGCAGAATGTAGAATTACAGTCGTAGTTAGGGTGAAGAGAAAGATCAGCTAAATATGTGGTAGGTCCATTCAAAAGTCTGATGGCAGCAGGGAAGAAGCTGTTCTTGAGTCAGTTGCTACTCGATCACAGACTTTTGTATCTCTTTCTCAACGGAAGAAGTCACCCTAACACTAAGGGTCAATTTAGAATGGCCAATCCACCTAACCTACACATCTTTGGACTGTGGGAGGAAACCAGAGCACCCGGAGGAAACCCACACCGACACGGGGAGAATGTGCAAACTCCGCACAGACAGTTACGCGATGCTGGAATTGAACCCAGGTTCCTGGCGCTGTGAGGCAGCAGTGCTAACCACTGTGCCACCATGCAGGTTGTTAGGATTTGATTTGATTTGATTTATTATTGTCAGATTTATTTATTTATTCATGTCACAAGTAGGCTTACATGAACACTGCAATGAAGTTACTGTGAAAATCCCCTAGTCACCACACTCCGGCGCCTGTTCGGGTACACTGAGGGAGAATTTAGCACGGCCAATGCACCTAATCAGCACATCTTTTGGACTGTGAGAGGAAACTGGAGCACCCGGAGGAAACCCACGCAGACGTGGGGAGAATGCGCAGACTCCACACAGACAGTGACCCAAGTCGGGAATTGAACCAGGGTCCCTGGCACTGTGAGGCAGCAGTGCTAACCACTGTGCCACCGTGCTGCCCATGTATTGGGATATAGTGAAAAGTATTGTTTCTTGCATGCTATACGGACAAAGCATACTGTTCATAGAGTACATGGAGTGAGGGTGCAGAATATAATGTTGCAGTCATAGGGTGGAATTTTCCCATCCTGCTCACCATGGGAATCGTAGCGTGCGGAACATGGACCACACAAACGTCCATTGGCTTCGGACGGGATTCTCCAGTCTTGGGGTGAGCGTGGCTGGAAAATCCCGCCCATCGTTAGGTTCTAGAGAAAGATCAGTTTAATATATGGTGGGTCCATTCAAAAGTCTGATGGCAGCAAGGCCAAAATGGCAGAGGTGCCCGGGCAATGTGAAAGCCTGCCGGATATCCCCATCCCCTTTCATAGAATCATAGAACCCTACAATGCAGAAGGAGGCCATTCGGCCCATCGAGTGTGCACCGACCACAATCCTACCCAGGCCCTATCCCCGTAACCTCTCATATTCACCCTGCTAAACCCATGACACTAAACTATTAGCATGGCCAATCAACCTAACCCGCGCATCTTTGGACTGTGGGAGGAAACTGGAGAACCCGGAGGAAACCCACGCAGACACGGGGAGAATGTGCAGACTCCGCACAGGCAGTGACCCGCGGCCGGAATTGAACCTGGGTCCCTGTCGCTGTGAGGCACTCGTCCCGGTCTGATATCTACTAGCCTCGGGTTCCCAGGCTCAGGAATGCGATCGTGGGAAGGGGGCCTGCTACACCAGGCGGAGAGAGGAGTTGCGGAGCCAGAGAAAGCTGGGCTAAGATTACCTGCTCATCTGTGTTGTCTTGAGCAAGGGCGGACTGTGGCAGAAAACAGTGGTGTAGCGGGGAGGAGGGGGGGGGGGGGGGGGGCAGAAAATGACCAAATGAACCTCCCAACAACAAAATTCCTCAGAATTAAATCAACATTTTTCTCATTAGTGCAAGCAAGGAAGACAAATTATAACCCCATGTCTGTAACACTGGAGACTGCCACACAGAGAGAGATATATGTTTTGACAAACAGGAGTGTCATTGGAAGCCAGCCAAATTGCTTTCCACATGAACTCCCGTACCTTCTTTAGCTGAAATACCTTTTGTGTGCGTTTTTTTTCCTCTCTCTCTCTCTACGTGAGGTTTCTGTGGCTTTAATGTCAGCGAGGGACCACCCTGTGCAAAAGCAGAGGGATAAAAGTACGGGATCATCAATCATTGCATGTGCCCTCTCCGTGCTAACAGAATCCCTTTCAGCGTGCATGCGTACACTTCCCTATCGCTGAACGAGGAGAAAAGAAACGTCTCGAAAACATTCTTAACCGAGACAAAGAATGCTTTATGGATCAGCTGTGTCCAAATGCTTTCTCCGAGAAGCAAACAAGTTTTAACAGTATTTTGGACCCCTCCACTGAACATGACAGCTTCAAAACTCAGCTCCAGAAGGAGGTCTTTGCTTCCTGTTGACTTATGTCATTGCTTTCAGTTATGCCACTTGTCGTTGTAGCAATCAGCCACAGCTCGTGGGATAGTTAACTGAAAACCTCCCGCCCAACCTTCTTGTCAATGCACGGAACAGTTCGTGCTTTATTCCTTTTTCAACCATTTGATTAACCTTTGTAGGGGGGGACGGCGCGGTGGCACAGTGGTTGGCACTGCTGCCTCCCAACGCCATGTTGTTGCAATTATACAGGGCCTTGGTTAGGCCACACCTAGAGTATTGTGCACAGTTTTGGTCTCCTTTTCTGAGGAAGGATGTCCTTGCTCTCTCACCAACTTTTACAGATGCACCATAGAAAGCATTCTTTCTGATTGTATCACAGCTTGGTATGGCTCCTGCTCTGCCCAAGACCGCAAGGAACTACAAAAGATTGTGAATATTGCCCAATCCATCACGCAAACCAGCCTCCCATCCATTGACTCTGTCTACACTTGTTGCTGCCTCGGCAAAGCAGCCAGCATAATTAAGGACCCCACGCACCCCGGATATTATCTCTTCCACCTATTTCCTTTGGGAAAAAGATACAAAAGTCTGAGGTCACGTACCAACCGACTCAAGAACAGCTTCTTCCCTGCTGCTGTCAGACGTTTGAATGGACTTACCTTGCATTAAGTTGATCTTTCTCCACACCCCAGCTATGGCTGTAACACTACATTCTGCACTCTCTCGTTTCCTTCTCAATGAACGGTATGTTTTGTCTGTATAGCGCACAAGAAACAATACTTTTCACTGTATGTTAATACATGTGACAATAATAAATCAAACCAAAATCAAAACAAGAGGGAGTGCAGCGAAGGTTTACCAGGCTGATTCTGGAGATGGCGGGACTGATTTATGAGGAGAGATTGACTAAATTAGGATTGTTTTTGCTGGAGTTCAGATGAATGAGGGGGGATCTCATAGAGACTTATAAAATTCTAACTAGACGAGACAGTGTGGTGAACCACTGTTAGCTTATTGCCTGTGTGTGTGTGACATGCCTGGACATGCCCCTGCTGGCCCTGCCTGGGGCTCCTCCCCCCCTGGTCCAGGTATAAAGGTGACTGCTCCCCACCCCCTGCCTCAGTCTCTGGACCAGTTCATCGGCATGGGTGTGCTCCAAGTCTTTTGCTTATAAAAGCCTATTTGTTCTTGCATACAAACTAGTCTTTGCTTGATTGATAGTGCATCAGACAGGGTAGATGCAGGGAGGGTGTTCCCGATGGTGGGGGAGTCCAGAACCGGGGGTCACAGTCTGAGGATTCAGGGTAGACCATTTAGGACGGAGGTGAGGAGACATTTCTTCACCCGAAGAGTGGTGAGCCTGTGGAATTCATTACCACAGGAAGCAGTTGATGCCAAAACATTGAATGTATTCAAGAGGCGGCTGGATATAGCACTTGGGGCGAATGAGGTCAAAGGTTATGGGGTGAAAGCAGGATTAAGCTATTGAGTTGGATGATCAGCCATGATCGTAATGAATGGCAGAGCAGGCTCGAAGGGCCAAATGGCCAACTCCGGCTCCTATCTTCTCTGTTTCTATGAACTTCTGAGTTCATGGGGGAGTTAGGGATGGGCAACATCCCATCAAAAGAATAAAGAAAAAGGCAACAACTTGCTGTTATATAACAGGATCAGTGCATAGAAACATTCTGGGTGGACTCACAGAGGGGCAACCGAAATACAAAATCAGATACCAAACCAAAGTAAAAGGTATCTAAGGACATTTGTATAAAAAGCTCAGTCAGGGAGCGAGTCTTTAAGAAGAGCTTTCATCGAATCATAGAATCCCTACAGGGCAGAAGGAGGCCATTCGGCCCATCGAGTCTGCGCCGACTACAATCCCACCCAAGCCGTGTCCCCATTAGCCCACTTATTTAACCTACTAACCCCCAGACGCTAAGGGTCAATTTAGCATGGCCAATCAACCTAACCCGCACATCTTTAGACTGTGGAAGGAAACCAGAGCACCCGGAAGAAACCCACGCAGACACGGGGAGAATGTGCAGACTTCGCACAGACAGTGACCCGAGGCTGGAATCAAACTCGGGTCCCTCGTGCTGTGAGGCAGCAGTGCCAACCACTGTGCCACCGTGCCACCTTTGGAGGAGTAGATTTGGAAGAGGAGCAAAGGGAAGGAATTCCAGAGTGAGGAACGAATCAGTCTCTTGAATTTGTGAATGATGTGTAAGAATGGAAATCACAAAACACAGCAAGCGCATGGATATAGGACGGGATTCTCCGGTCTCCCCCATGGCAGGACTTGATGCGGGTGAGAACAGAAAGCTTGGCGTTCCAGTCACAGAGGCATCGGGTAATCCCAGCCGCAGGCGAGGATTGAAGATTTTGGCCGTTATTTGGAACTCAGAAAAGCTGATTATCAATAATTTGGAGGAAAATGTAGCTGGTCTGATTAGTAAGTTCGCAGACGACACAAAAACTGGTGGAGTTGCGGATAGTGAAGAGGATACAGCAGGATATAGATCAGTTAGAGACTTGGGCAGGGAAATGGCAGATGGAGTTTAATCCGGACAAGTGTGAGTTAATGTATTTTGGAAGGTCCGATGCATGTCGGAATTATACAGTGAATGGTAGAACCCTTTGGAGTATTGACAGGCAGAGAGATCTGGGCGTACATGTCCACCGATCTCTGAAAGTGGCAATGCGGGTGGATAAGGTACTCAAGAAGGCATACGGCATGCTTGCCTTCATCGGTTGGGGCATTGAGTATAAAAATTCACAAGTCATGCTGTACAGCTGTACAGAACCTTTGTTAGGTCTCATTTTAGAATATTGTGTACAATTCTACTTGCCACACTACCAGGAGGATGTGGATGCTTTCTTTGGAGAGGGTACGGAAGAGGTTAACCAGGATGTTGCCTGGTCTGAAGGGTATTAGCTATGAGGAGGGGTTGGACAAACTCATTTTTTTCTCACTGGAACGACAGAGGCTGAGGGGTGACCTGATCGAGGTTTACAAGATTATGAGTGGCATGGACAGAGTGGATAGTCAGATGCTCTTTCCAGGGTAGAAAAGTCAAGAACTAGAGGACATAGGTTTAAGATGCCTGGGGAAAAGTTTAGAGGAGATGTGCGAGGCAAGATTTTTACACAGAGGGTGGTGAATGTCTGGAAGGTGCTGCCTGGGGAGGCAGTGGGAGCAGGTACGATAGTGGCATTTAAGGGGCATCGAGATGAATACATGAATAGGATGTGAATGGAAGGATACAGGCTCCGTAAGTGCATACGGTTTGAGCTTCGGCAGACATCATGATTAACACAGGCTTGGAGGGCCAAAGGGCCTGTTCCTGTGCTGTACTTTTCTTTGTTCTTTATTCTTTGTTCTTTGTTTACCCATTTCTTCTCACGAATGGCCAATTACACTGAGGCAGAATCATTAGGCCAGGGCCCTTCCAGTCAGGATAGGTGACAGAGAGCTCCTAAGTTCCAAGTTAATGATTTGAACACTTGGTAGCTGAGGACTGAAAGCTATTTTTATAAGTACCCATAAAACTGCCAAGCCCAAAATGTAATACTTCAAGATGGCAAGATAGAGGCTTAGTTATCCACCCGGCTGGATAATCAGAACAAGGTGACACGCTGACCTGAGGCATTGAAGAAGGAAGGGAGTGCACTGAAAGATCCATACCTGGCTTAAACCCACACCCATCTCCTCACGGCCACAGAACAGACGAACATGGCGAAACATTTAAAAGAAATTGCCTTTCCTCGGCTGAAACTGCTGTGTTGCCCCGGGCAGTGACAGAGAAAGGAGAAAATAAAGAGGCGCAACCCAGAAAACCGCCAACCTGTAATTCCCCATTATCCAAACATTTAGCCCTCCTCCTCGCTGGCCGGCGATTATTTGACCAGAATTTATTTTGCGCTCAGTAACTGCACCGTCACTGGTCCACACTGATAAGGAAGGACCCAGATTCCGTGGTCGATGCGGAGTTAGTCGGTCTCAAACCTGTCTGGATCTTGCAGTTAATGTCAGCGGTGTTGGGTTAAGAATCAGCTCCGGTCTCTATTCCTGATTGTTCAGGCTCTATCTGGAAGTCTATTCTGTCTTCTTGGAAACTCTCTGCATACAAGAGAACATCCTGATATTAGTTGTAAATTTACTACCAGCTTGTCCCACTTCAACAATATAATCGAAAGTAGTATTTCAGTGTTAATTTACCTTGCCACTACCTGTTCTATGTATCACCACTCTTAGATGCATCTTCTACAAACAGAAAAGCCTAGGTTCCTGCGGTTTTCCCTCCCAAGTCACTCTCCTGACGAGAATTCAGCCTTGTTACTCTTGTTTAGACTGTCCCTTGAATGTCTCCCTGATTCCTCAGTAACCAGAGTTGTGGACATAGTATTGAAAGCCTGATCAGAGCACAGTATAGTTTGGCCATGACTCCCTCTCACTTACATTCAACTGTTCTGGCTTTCTGTAGTTCAAGTGTTTCAATTGACTGCTTCTCTGCATTGATGGGCCAGGTTTGAAGATGGGTCTACCAGAATTCATTGGTCTATTTCTATTACACACTTCGGCGGGACCGGGAGGAATGATTTTCCACCCATGTTTGCCCCAAGTGCAGGTGGCGACTTGGTCACAAAATCCTGCAAGAGCTGGAAAACACCAATTTTGCCAGGGATACCTCAGGCGGGATTCTTTGCCCATGTACAAAGAACAAAGAACAAAGAACAATACAGCACAGGAACAGGCCCTTCGGCCCTCCAAGCCCGCGCCGCTCCCCGGTCCAGGATTGAATCCTGAATCCAGGATCCCCGCCCAATTTTCCAGCCTATCTACATACCAATATCCTATCCACCGAGCTGTCCCTCACAGCTACGATGCTTTGTTCATTACAACCTATTAACTTACCCCCACCCCCCCATTCCAGACCATGTGATCTCCAGGGAGAGGCGAAAACCCAGAGTGAAAAACCCCAGGGCCAATATGGGGAAAAAAAAATCTGGGAAATTCCTCTCCGACCCCCTGAGGCGATCGAAACGAGTCCAGGAGATCACAATGGCCCCGATCAGAAAATGCTTCCCAACCCTAGTCATTTCCACTTCCACGAACACCATATGAATTCCCTGCCCCCGAGACAGGTTCCCAACTATCCGCAGTCTCACTCTGTACTGGCACCAGCAAGATGATTGTAGAATGAAGCCTTGAAACGAGAAACCAGGAACAATTAGCCCGCGCCGCTCCCTGGTCCAAACTAGACCACTCTTTTGTATCCCTCCATTCCCACTCCGTTCATATAGCTGTCTAGATAAGTCTTAAACGTTCCCAGTGTGTCCGCCTCCACCACCTTGCCCGGCAACACATTCCAGGCCCCCACGACCCTCTGTGTGAAATATGTCCTTCTGATATCTGTGTTAAACCTCCCCCCCTTCACCTTGAACCTATGACCCCTCGTGAACGTCACCACCGACCCGGGGAAAAGCTTCCCACCGTTCACCCTATCTATGCCTTTCATAATTTTATACACCTCTATTAAGTCTCCCCTCATCCTCCGTCTTTCCAAGGAGAACAATCCCAGTTTCCCCAATCTCTCCTCATAACCAAGCCCCTCCATACCAGGCAACATCCTGGTAAACCTCCTCTGTACTCTCTCCAAAGCCTCCACGTCCTTCTGGTAGTGTGGTGACCAGAACTGGACGCAGTATTCCAAATGCGGCCGAACCAACGTTCTATACATCTGCAACATCAGACCCCAACTTTTATACTCTATGCCCCGTCCTATAAAGGCAAGCATGCCATATGCCTTCTTCACCACCTTCTCCACCTGTGACGTCACCTTCAAAGATCTGTGGACTTGCACACCCAGGTCCCTCTGCGTCTCTACACCCTTTATGGTTCTTCCATTTATCGTGTAGCTCCTCCCTACATTATTCCCACCAAAATGCATCACTTCGCATTTATCAGGATTGAACTCCATCTGCCATTTCCTTGCCCAAATTTCCAGCCTATCTATATCCTTCTGTAGCCTCTGACAATGTTCCTCACTATCTGCAAGTCCTGCCAGTTTTGTGTCGTCCGCAAACTTACTGATCACCCCAGTTACTCCTTCTTCCAGATCATTTATATAAATCACAAACAGCAGAGGTCCCAATACAGAGCCCTGCGGAACACCACTAGTCACAGGCCTCCAGCCGGAAAAAGACCCTTCCACTACCACCCTCTGTCTTCTATGACCAAGCCAGTTCTCCACCCATCTAGCCACCTCCCCCTTTATCCCATGGGATCCAACCTTTTTCACTAGCCTACCATGAGGGACTTTGTCAAATGCTTTACTAAAATCCATATAGACAACATCCACGGCCCTTCCTTCGTCAACCATTTTGGTCACTTCTTCAAAAAACACCACCAGGTTCGTGAGGCATGACCTCCCCCTCACAAAACCATGTTGACTATCGTTAATGAGTTTATTCCTTTCTAAATGCGCATACATCCTATCTTTAAGAATCTTCTCCAACAACTTCCCCACCACGGACGTCAAGCTCACCGGCCTATAATTACCCGGGTTATCCTTCCTACCCTTCTTAAATAACGGGACCACATTGGCTATCCTCCAATCCTCTGGGACCTCACCTGTGTCCAGTGACGAGACAAAGATTTGCGTCAGAGGCCCAACGATTTCACCTCTCGTCTCCCTGAGCAGCCTTGGATAGATTCCATCAGGCCCTGGGGATTTGTCAGTCTTTATATTCTCTAACAAACCTAACACTTCCTCCTTTGTAATGGAGATTTTCTCCAACGGTTCAACACTCCCCTCCGAGACACTCCCAGTCAACACATCCCTCTCCTTAGTGAATACCGACGCAAAGTATTCATTTAGGATCTCCCCTACCTCTTTGGGCTCCAAGCATAAGTCCCCACTTTTGTCCCTGAGAGGTCCGATTTTTTCCCTTACAACCCTTTTGTTCCTAACGTATGAATAAAATGCCTTGGGATTCTCCTTAATCCTGTCTGCCAAGAACATTTCGTGACCCCTTTTTGCTCTTCTAATTCCCCGTTTGAGTATTTTCCTACTTTCATTATACTCCTCCAGAGCTCCCTCCGTTTTTAGCTGCTTGGACCTAACATACGCCTCTCTTTTCCTTTTGACCAGTCCCTCAATTTCCCTGGTTATCCACGGTTCTCTAATCCTACCCTTCCTATCCTTCTTTTTTACAGGCACATGCTTGTCCTGTAGCCCTAACAACCGTTCCTTAAAAGACTGCCACATACCAGATGTGGATTTACCCTCAAACAGCCTCTCCCAATCAAGAGCTGCCAATTTCTGCCTGATCCCAATAAAGTTAGCCTTCCCCCAATCCAACACCTTACCCTTGGGACACCACTCATCCTTTTCCATCACTATCCTAAAGCTAACAGAATTGTGGTCACTATTTGCCACATGTTCCCCGACCAAAACTTTGAAGACCTGACCGGGCTCATTCCCCAGCACCAGGTCCAGTATAGCCCCCTCTCTAGTTGGGCTGTCCACATATTGTTCCAACGAACCCTCCTGTACACATTTTACAAATGCCTCACCATCCAGAGTCCCTGCCCTCAGCGATTTCCAGTCTATACCAGGGAAATTGAAGTCTCCCACTACAACAACCCTATATTTCCTGCACCTATCCAGTATCTCCTGACATATCCATTCTTCCACTTCCCTTGGGCTGTTGGGGGGCCTGTAGTACACCCCCAACATAGTGACTGCGCCTTTCCTGTTTCTAAGCTCCACCCAGAGTGACTCGCTACACGACTCCTCCGAATTGTCCTCCCTCTGCACCGCTGTAATATGCTCTCCAACCAATACCGCTACTCCCCCACCTCTTTTGGCCCCTCCTCTGTCTCGCCTAAAACACTTGTACCCTGGAATATTCAGCTGCCAGTCCTGTCCCTCTTTCAACCAAGTCTCCGTCACCGCAACCACATCCAAATTCCTCGTGCGCATTAAGGCCCCAAGTTCGTCTGTTTTACCTGCTACGCTCCTTGCATTGAAGTATAAGCACTCCAGACCCCCAGGCTCAGTGAGGTCGTCCTCCCCCAGAGTGCTCTTCTTCTTTGCCAGCCTTGTCCCAGCCCCAAGCTCGTCCCCAGCCACCACACTTATAGACCTAATAGTTTGATCCCCACCCCCCTGCCATACTAGTTTAAATCCCCCCGAACTGCACTAGCAAAGCTCCCAGCCAGGATATTTGTGCCCTTCCAACTTAGTTGTGACCCCTCCCTCTTGTACAGGTGCCATCCTCTCCTGAAAACCTCCCATTGGTCTATGAAAATAAAGCCCTCCCTCCTGGACCAGTCCTTTAGCCAGGCATTCATTTGAACCAACTCCCTATTCTTATCCTCAGTGGCACGAGGCATTGGGAGCAGCCCAGAGATGGCCACCCTAGTGACCCTACTTTTTAACCTATTTCCCAACTCCCTGAATTGCTCCCTTAGGACCCCTCTACTCTTCCTATCTACGTCATTTCCACCAATGTGTATAATGACATCCGTTTCTTTATCTTCCCCTTTTAAAATGCCTCCTATCCGCTCGGAGACATCCGTGACCCCAGCACCAGGTAGGCAGACTACCATCCTGGAGTCCCGTTCGCCCCCACAGAATCGCCTGTCTGTCCCTCTAACTGACGCATCCCCCACCACTATCGCTCTCCTAACCCCTCTCTTCCCTTTCCGGGCCACAGAGCCTGACTGTGTGCCAGTGACCTGGTCACTGTGTCTTACCCCTGGAGACTGTACGCCCCAAGACTGGAAATTCCCACTTGAAATGGTCTGCTGAATTTTCTGTCCCTCCCGCTACGATTCCCGCCTTGGGCGAGAAGGGAGATTTTTGGCCCTCGTTTTCTGATTTTCCCCGACCCCTGCCAGTGACATAATTCATTTTTCTCAGATGCTGTTTGGATTTGAGACAGAGACACTGCTTTCTGACTCAAATCCAAACAGCATCTGAGATAAAAGAAACTAAAACTTTGACTTTTCTATGGAAAAAAAACTGTTCCCAGGCATCATCTGACCTGTCAATCATCCCAAATCAGGCTCCATTCAGCAATCCCCAAAGGATCGTAAAACCCCAAGACCTTGCATTAGTTCAAGTTAAAAATAAACAGGATCTCCACTATATTGCTTCAGTAACAATTAGAGGACACCGGTTACAGACAAAATGGTGCCGACAACTTCCAGGGCCTGCTAGAAACATCCTGCAAAGGAACATGGGTAAAATGCATTTCTTAAAGGCACAGTACCATCACAATTGTCCTGTGTGGGAGCGGAGGAATTACGTCTAAGTAAGTAGTTGCTGACCAAATCCAACTTGTTCAGTCAGGAAGAAAGGACAATGTTTGAAATGTCGAAAGGTTGCCCCCTCCCCAGGTGTTGACTGAAGCTACTGTGTGTTTCTTGCATTTGCTGTTTTGGCTTGGGATTTATGGCACCTTTCTCAAAGAAAAATAAGTGTTAAACGTAAGGCCAGCATGGTGGCACAATGGTTAGCACTGCTGCCTCACAGCGCCAGGGTTCGATTCCCGGCTTGGGTCACTGTCTGTGCGGAGTCTGCACATTCTCCCCGCTTCCGAATGGGTTTCCTCCAGCTGCTCCGGGTTTCCTCCCACAATCTGAAAGATGTGGGGCGGCACGGTGGCACAGTGGTCAGCACTGCTGTCTCACGGCTCCAGGGGCTCAAGTTCAATTCCCAGCTTGGGTCACTGTCTGTACGGAGTCTGTACGTTCTCCCCGTGTCTGCGCGGGTTTCCTCCGGGTGCTCCGGTTTCCTCCCACAGTCCAAAGATGTGCGGGTTAGGTGGATTGGCCATGCTAAATTGCCCCTTAGTGTCAGGGGGATTAACAAGGTAAATATGTGGATGGGGCCTGGGTGGGATTGTGGTCGGTGCAGACTCGATGGGCCGAATGGCCTCCTTCTGTACTGTAGGATTCTATGATTTTATAATTCGATGTGCTGGTTAGGTGCATTGGCCATGCTAAATTCTCCCTCAGTGTACCCGAACAGGCGCCGGAGTGTGGCGACTAGGGGATTTTCACTGTGACTTCATTGCAGTGTTAAGTAAGCCTACTAATGATTAAATAATATGAAAATTATTAAATAAACTAAGCAATAAATAATGCATATTTATTTATTAATAAATAATAATATTATTGTAATAAATAAACTAATAAATAAATGAAAACTTAGTAAAAATGAGGTTTAGTCATTCATTTAATAAATTGAATGCAATACCTGGTTGTCAATGGCCAACATTCCTGGTGCAGTCACATCATGCAGATAACACACTGAACAATCTCTCCATCAAACCCGTCATTCTTACTGATCTAATCTGGGCATTATCTAATAGCTGTTGTTTTCAGTACATAATCCCTTAGCGAGAGAAGCCAGCCGCTCCTTTCTTTCTGTACAGCTGAATTTCATAGGGGCAATTATATGCTAAATCTAAAACTCATTGCTTGAAGCACTCGACCTGGGCCGACTGTAATCCCTACAGCTCAGTCTGAAGCTCTCTCGCAATGTGTGCTTTTTACTGATCTTTGTACGAAACAATTTGCTGCGTTATTAAGGAATTTTAATGTCATGTTTTTATATGAACGGTTTTTTAAATTCATTCCTGGGACATGGGCGTCGCTGGCTGGGCCAGCATTTATTGCCCAACCCTAGTTGCCCTTAGAGGGCAGTTGAGAGTCAACCACATTGCTGTGGCTCTGGAGTCACATGTAGGCCAGACCAGGTAAGGACAGCAGATTTCCTTCCCTAAAGGGCATTAGTGAACCAGATGGGTTTTCCCGACAATCGACACTGGTTTCATGGTCATCAGTAGATACTTAATTCCAGATTTTTTTTTCATTGAATTCAAATTCCACCATCTTCCGTGGCGGGATTTGAACCTGGGTCCCCAGCTGAGCTTCTGGATTAATAGTCTAGTGATAATACCACGAGGCCATCGCCTCCCCTTGAGTTGGAAGGTGAAGTTCAGACAGATTGGTTAAAATTGAATTTTTCATTTGTATAAAATCCAACCCCAGAAAAGTTACTGTATTGAACAGGCCATTCAGCCCAGTGTGTCTATACTGGCTGCAAAATAATAAGTAGAAGACTAATCAGCCATACCAACACAACCTTCTAGCACCTGCTCTGTAACCTTGCAGGTTATAGCACCTCAGGTACAGATCCAGGTATCTTTTACATGATAAAAGCAAATTACTGAGGATGCTGGAAAATCTCAGCAGGTCTGACAGCATCTGCGGAGAGAGAACAGAGCTGACGATTCAGGGTTAGCACTGCTGCCTCACAGCGTGAGGGACCCAGGTTCGATTCCCGCCTTGGGTCACTGTCTGTGAGGAGATTGCACGTTCTCCCCGTATCTGCATGGGTTTCCTTCGGGTGCTCCAGTTCCCTCCCACAGTTCGAAAGATGTGCTAGTTAGGTGCATTGGCCATGTTAAATTCTCCCTTAGTGTATCCGAACAGGCATTAGAGTGTGGCGACTAGGGGATTTTCACAGTAACTTCACTGCAGTGTTAATGTAAGCTTACTTGTGACATTAATAAATAAACTTTAAACTTAAACCCTCTGTGTGAAGAGGTATTTCCTCAGATTGATAAATATTAGTGTACAAGTAGGCTTATATTAACACTGCAATGAAGTTACTGTGAGAATCCCCTAGTTACTATGCTCCAGTGCCTGTTCGGGTACACTGAGGAAGAATTTAGCATGGCCAATGCACCTAACCACAAATCTTTTGGACTTTGGGAAGAAACCGGAGCACCCGGAGGAAACCCACGCAGACACGGAGAACGTGCAGACTCTGCACAGACAGCGACCCAAGCCGGGAATCGAACCCAGATCCCTGGCGCTGTGAGGCAACAGTGTTAACCACTGTGCCACCATGCTGCCCCACGAGTCTCTCCTAACGCTCCTACCATTCACCATAAATCTAACATGAAAGTGATTAACTATTGGCAATGGCAGCAAACCTTCAGAAAAAAATACAGGAAATGTTGGAAACACTCGGTGGGCCTGGCAGCTTCTGTGGAGAGAGAAACAGAGCTAGGTTCACTGGATTGATTCCAGAGATGAGGGATTTGCCTTATGAAGAGAGATTGAGCAGTTTAGGCCTTTAATGTCCAGAGTTTAGAAGGATGAAGCAAGATCTAGTTGAAATATTTAAGAGGCTAAAGGGGGTTGACAGGGTAGATTTGGAGAGGATGTTTCCTCTTGTGGGGCAATCTAGAATGGGAGGTCATCGTTTTAGGATAAGGGGCGGCAGAATTAGAACAGATGAGGAGAAATTACTTCTCTCCAAGGGTGGAGAATCTGTGGAATTCACTACCCCGGAGTGCGGTGGGTGCCGGGACAGTGAGTCAATTTGAGGAGGAGATAGACAGATTTTTAATTCGTAATGGGTTGAAGGAAATGGAGTTGAGGCCAAGATGTGATCAGCTGTGATTGAATTAAATGGCAGAGCAGGCTCGAGAGGCTGAATTGTCTTCCCCTGCTCCCAGTTCTTATCTTTTTAGGTAATGTTTCAGATTAATGGCTTTCCATCAGAAATAGAAATACAGGCGACATGCGCGTAAGTATCAAAATCCAAAATATAGTCAAGTGGACAAGGCCTGAGAAATTAGGCCCAAACTAAAATTGGACACTTTTAAACTAGTACAGCCAAAACTGCTTCTATGAGGTTACCACAAGTCAAAAGCCAACAGGGACACAAACCAGGACTGTCTCAATATCGAACAGGGGAGCTTGTCCTTAACAATAGGGAAGTCATCATGACCTGAAACCAGAACCCAGACCTCTTACATATTGATTAAAGAGGTTCAACCCTTAGAATGGGAGAGTCACTATGGCCTAAAACTCATCAGGAGGTACTCAGCCAGAAGACATTATGATTGTGTATTCCCTAGTTTCAGCCAGACTCACTATTAAAGAGATATGTACAATTAGGATGACCTGGCCTCATCTCATTGGGTGACGTGACCCCCTACCCTTTCACCCCATTGACTGAAAGCCAGGGAACGTTCAAAGAAGGAAGGAAGGAAGAAAGACAAAAACAACCATGTTTAAGACAAACTCCAGTGAAGGCTCCACCAAACCCACTGTGACCTGGGACGACACAGGAGGGCGTGTGGGATCCACCTTCATGCTCAGAGGACGTTCATCGACCGCCATGAGCTCAGTGAATTGAATCCAACAGCCCAATCGATTTACCAGACCGGGTAATATCTATTTCTCAGGCAATTAGCCTAATTTGGGGAAAATTAACTTAATCTATCGTATAAGAATTGTTTCTTTACTCTGTGAGTGCTTTAATGAAGCTAAGTTTGAACCATAGTCCTTTGTCTGTCTCATAAAGTAAAGGCACTTGAGTAAATGTATAATAAATTGGTCAAAATGTCTATATAGAATATTGCATGGACAACAATTTTTTTTTGAAAATGACTGAGCAGGATTTTACGACCTCACTCGAGCAGGACTGGGAATTCCCGTTCGAAGTCAACATACATTTCCGTTGTCCGCCCCTCGCCCGCTCCGATTCCTTGGCATGCGAGGCGGTAGAATTCCGGCGCTTATCTATTAGGATTTATTTCCTTATTTTGCCCATTATTTTTCCCCTTTCCGCTGCAGAATGTCAGAGATCTGTTTTATTCCGGCATTGTTTGTAGTTTAGATTCTACCAAGCTCTCCGCCGCGAATTAGCTTCTGCCATTTGCACGGCTCAACCACTGATTCCAGTGGTAGCCTCACAGAAGAATGTTGGCCTGTGAAAATACTGTCTGCACGAGAGAGCCAAAATCTCCCCTGATCCAAGTTAAACCAGCCCCGGGATAAAGGTGGCTTTACCGAGGTATGGTTCCACAGGCGGCAGACTTAAGGAGCAGATAGGAGGGAACTGGGGGAAAAGCGAAGCGATGGATTAGGAGCGGACAATACGTGGAGTGGATTTAATGATTGCTCTGAGTAGTATTTGCTCTGTGGAGAATGCAGGCTGGGTGGGCGCATAACCTTTTGCTTATTCTGCATTCTCTAATGTGATAATTAACATGGCATTGCAAACTGATCATCCTATGGTTTTTTAAGTTTATTTATTAGTGTCACAAATAGGCTTACATTAACGCTGCAGTGAAGTTACTGTGAAAATCGCCTAGTCGCCACACTCCAGCGCCTGTTCGGGTACACTGAGGGAGAATTTAGCATGGCCAATCCACCTAACCAGCGCGTCTTTCAGACTGCGGGAGGAAACCGGAGCACCCAGAGGAAACCCACGCAGACACGGGGGAGAATGTGCAAAGTCCGCACAGACAGTGACCAAGCTGGGAATGGAACCCGGGTCCCTGGCGCTGTGAGGCAGCAGTGCTAATCACTGTGGCCGCCCTAGCCAGATAAATGAGCAAGAACGCAGAGTGCGGTCAGTTGTACAATATAAAATATGTGTTTTGCAGTATTACCTGTACATTTACTGCCTGTGATACGACCAAGTAAAGTTCAAACAAATGTCAAAATCATACATCCTTGAAAAGTGAGCAAGACCATCTCCTGCTGCCCTTAATAACATCACGGTCACGGGCATTCGGCCTCTGATATTCGGGTAAGCGTTCTCCAAGGCGGCCTTCACGACACACGACAGCGCAGAGTCGCTGAGCAGAAACTGATAGCCAAGTTCCGCACACACGAGGACGGCCTCAACCGGGATATTGGGTTCATGTCACACTATTTGTAACTCCCACAGTTGCGTGGACCTGCAGAGTTTCACTGGCTGTCTTGTCTGGAGACAATACACATCTTTTTAGCCTGTCTTGATGCTCTCTCCACTCACATTGTTTCGTTTCTTAAAGACTTGATTAGTTGTAAGTATTCGCATTCCAACCATTATTCATGTAAATTGAGTCTGTGTCTTTATAAGCTCTGTTTGTGAACAGAATTCCCACTCACCTGAAGAAGGGGCTTAGAGCTCCGAAAGCTTGTGTGGCTTTTGCTACCAAATAAACCTGTTGGACTTTAACCTGGTGTTGTTAAACTTCTTACTTAATAACATCAACATATCTTCCATTCCTGGAGACATAATGCAGACATTTGGATCAAATTCCCGTTTCATATCCACCTTGATGATTTCATGGCAGTCTCAGTGTTTGCAGATCTCCAACCCAATTCAATGGCTTGTGGCAGCCTTTGTACAGGGATGCACAATTTATCATCCATGCCATACACTATGTTCGCCGAGAGGAGGCATGTCTGCAGGCAGGAATCTTGCATCTCCACAAGATTTCTCCCATGGTCTGCACTCCAAACCCTCCACGAGAAGGAAAATCTCCTAATCTCTGTCTTAATCTCTGTCTTAGTTTTTCTGTGTTTCTATGGGACTTAATAGGATGGAGGGTTATAGGTAGGCCTAAAAGGTAGGGATATGTTCGGCACAACTTGTGGGGCCGAAGGGCCTGCTTTGTGCTGTAGTTTTTCTATGTTTAAATTCGACCAACAAAAAAAAAATTACGGCTGCATCACAAATTGAGCTTCTTGAGGTGTTTGATGCAGCAGAATGCACGACCTTTGACCTCTATGTGACCTTTGCTCAATTTGTCAAAGTTTCAGCAAGAGGGGAAAAATCTCCAAGTTTGCCATTTCACACTGCGCAACATGAGGAGTAGTCTTCCACAGAGGCTTTTGGGTAGAGATGACAGAACAATTGACAGAATTGGGGCGGCACAGTGGCACAATGGTTAGCACTGCTGCCTCAGAGTGGGGCGACCCTTTAGAATCGAGATGAGGAGGAACTTCTTCAGCCAGAGGGTGGTGAATCTGTGGAATTCATTGCCGCAGAAGGCTGTGAAGCCAGATCACTGAGCGTATTTAAGACAGAGATATATAGGTTCCTGATTGGCAGGGGGGATCGAAGGTTACGGGAAAAAGGCGGGAGAATGGGATTGAGAAACTTATCAGCCATGATCGAATGGCGGAGCAGACTCGATAGGCTGAATGGCCTAATTCTACTATATCTTATGGTCTCACAGCGCAGGGACCCAGGTTTCATTCCCGGCTTGGGTCACTGTCTGTGTGGAGTTTGCACGTTCTCCCCGTGTCTGCGTGGGTTTCCTCCGGGTGCTCTGGTTTCCTCCCACAGAGCGAAAGACGGTTAGGTGCATTGACCGTGCTAAATTCTCCCTCAGTGACCCGAACAGACACCAGAGTGTGGCGACTAGGCGATTTTCACAGTAACTTCATTGCAGTGTTAATGTAAGCATACTTGTGACACTAATAAATAAATTTTTAAAAAAACAATGCGGGAATGACCCAGTGATACAAATACACTATGACGATCAGAGTCTGGTTAGCTCAGCCGGTAGAGCATCAGACTTTTAATCTGAGGGTCCAGGGTTCAAGTCGCTGTTCGGGCATTGTGTTTGGGTGGCACAGCGGCAGAGTGGTTAGCACTGCTGCCTCACAGCATCTGGCGCCTGGATTCAATTCCAGCCTTGGGTGATTGTCTGTGTGAAGTTTGCATGTCGTCCCCATGTCTGCATGGGTTTCCTCCAGGTGCTCCAGTTTCCTCCCACACTCCAAAGATGCGTGGGTTAGGATGCTAAATGAACCCTTAACCCTGGAAGTTCCCCGTCCCACCTGCCACAGGAATCGTAGCGGGCGGGGACGGACCACGCAAAGGTCTGATTGCCTCGGATGGGATTTTCCAGTCTTGGGGCAAGTGCGGCTGGAAAATCTTGCATTTATTGTCAGGGGGATTAACAGGGTAAATTTCTGGGATTACAGGCGTTAGGGCCTGTGTGGGACAGCCTGTTGTCGGTGCAGGCTCGATGGGCTAAATGGCCTTTCCGGCACTGTTGGGGTTTTATGATTCTACGATTCTGTCCCTGAACAATAAGCCCAGGAGAGGATTTCCAGCAAAGTTTCACCTGCTAAAACACAGGCAGGTGTCACAATTGCCAAGGTTGGCAGGCAAATCAGTTCAGCTTTCAAGCAGGAAGCTTGTTAATAAAGAGAACTGAGGAAAGGTACTGACTGACAAGGAAACCTCTGCTAGCTGTAAGCAGTGTTATTGGAGCTTTGAATATGACTGTGACAAATATCAGTTTGACAATGCCAGATTGCGACCAGCACAGTTCCATTATTTAGGGCATTATTTAGGGCAGACTAAAGGATGTTGCATTTCCGCTTTTACCTGTCTATTCATTTGTTTAAATTTACTTATTAGTGTCACAAGTAGACTTACATTGACACTGCAATTAAGTTACTGTGAAAATCCCCTAGACGCCACACTCTGGCTCCCGTTCGGGTACACTGAGGGAGAATTTAGCATGGCCAATGCACCTAACCAGCACGTCTTTCGGACTGTGAGAGGAAACCAGAGCACCCGGGGGAAACCCACGCAGACACGGGGAAAACGTACAGACTCGACACGGACAGTGACCCAAGCCAGGAATCGAATCCGAGTCCCTGGCACTGCGAGGCAGCAGTGCTAACCACTGTGCCACCGTTCCGCCCCTGCCACCAGGGCAACTTTTAACATTGGCACCCCAATCTTTAAAACAACTGGCAGGGCGGACTCAATCAGAGTCAGTGTGACCTTGTGGGATCCACTCCTTCAATTCTGTTGAACTAAGTCTGGAGCAGTGGACATTAAAGAAGAAAGAATTGTCCAGCACAACAAATAGAATCAGAGAAGAATCATAGAATCCTGACAGTGCAGAAGGAGGCCATTCGGCCCATTGCGTCTGCACTGACAACAATCCCACCCAGGCCCTATCCCCATAACCCCAAGTATTTACCCCGCTAATCCCCCTGACACTAAGGGACAATTTAGCATGGCCAATCAACCTAACCCACACATCTTTTGGACTGTGGGAGGAAACCGGAGCACCCGGAGGAAACCCACGCAGACACGGGGAGAATGTGCAAACTCCACACAGACAGTGACCCGAGGCCAGAATTGAGCCCAGGTCCCTGGCGCTGTGAGGAAAAATGCCGACCACTGTGCCACCTCGCTGCGTTGGATAACATAATAGAAATCAGTACAGAATGGGGGCATGTAAGCAAGGTGTTGAACCCAGTCCCTGACGCTGTGAGGCACCAGTGTTTTAGACAGTGAGGAATTCTGATAGACTACCTGCCCTGCCGGTGTTATTGTGGGTATATCATTTTTGTTTTGTTCAGGCCTCCCGTGACAGCATATTAAAACAAGTTACCGCTGTGGGGCCTTTTGTACATTTGTACACTTATTCAGTAAAAAACAATCCTATTGTTGACACATCCCGGCACACCTGGACGTCTTCCCTTTCTGAAATACATTGGATATCAAACTCACTGAGATTCAAAGGCAGAGTCTGTATTGTTGGTACAAGCACTAAACTCTGATATGGTAAGATGACTCATTAGTCAGTTACTTCCATTTTGCATGGGCTTAGTGCTTGAAAAGCATCCTCACTTAAAGCCTGAGATTACTGGATATCGTAAAGCAGAAACCTTATTCTCGTGCGTAGAGTATGCTCCAACTTGTTTTCGATCATTATTCCGGTGAATCCAACCTGCTGCATGGGTTGACAGAGAACAGCATGCCCTCAATCCACAGGGCATTGTCTCCGGAGATTCACTAAGGAGCAACATGGAAGTTGAAAGGAGTGTCAACTGCTGGTGGTCCTGCTATGTCAGTTTGGTTGTTGAACCAACATGCCGTGCCACAGAGGGCCTGGCAGCCTCTGCAATGCTTCACACAATATTTTCTTTCATTCACTCGTAGAACATGGGCGTCGCTGGTTGGCCAGCATTTATTGCCAATCCCTAGCTGAGAGTCATAGAAACATAGAAGATAGGAGCAGGAGGAGGCCACTCGGCCCTTCGAGCCTGCTCCGCCATTCATCACCATCATTGCTGATCATCCAACTCAATAGCCTAATCCTGCTTTCTCCCCATAACCTTTGATCCCATTCTCCCCAAGTGCTATATCCAGCCACCTCTTGAATACATTCAATGTTTTGGCATCAGCTACTTCCTGTGGTAATGAATTCCACAGGCTCACCACTCTTTGGTTGAAGAAATGTCTCCTCACCTCCGTCCTAAATGTTCTACCCGTATCCTCAGACTGTGACCCCTGGTTCTGGACTCCCCCACCATCGGGAACATCCTCTCTGCATCTACCCTGTTAGAATTTTATAGTTTATATGAGTTCCCTCCTTCATTGCTGTGGCTCTGGAGTCACATGGAGGCCAGACCAGGTAAGGATAGCAGATTTCCTTCCCTAAAGGACATCAGTGAACCAAATGGGTTTTTCCGACAATCGACAATGGTTTCGTGGTCATCAGTAAATTCTTCATTCCAATTATTTTTATTGAATTCAAATTCCACCATCTGATGTGGTGGGATTCGAGCCCGGGTCCCCAGAACATTAGCTGAGTTTCTGGATGAATAGTCCAGCGATAATACCACTAGGCTATTGCCTCCCCTTAGCTCTGCTATGGAATGATACGAGGGCGAGAGCAAGGTGGTGAGTGGAGGTGAAATGTTTCTCCGCAGGAAGGAAAGAGGGAACCTCGGCAAAGGCTGCTCTGTCGCCCATAGTGACACTCTGCCGCAGAGACACCTTGAAGGCTGTGGGATTGAAAAATGTATACTAGATGGGTCACCTGTCATAGGAACATAGGAACGTAGAAACATAGGAGCAGAAGTAGGCAATTCAGCCCTTCGAGCCTGCTCCGCCATTCAATCAGATCATAGCTGATGTGTCCCTGGTCTCAAATCCACCTCCCTACCTGTTCCCCATGTCCCTTTAACCCATTTTGTTTCGCATGTCATCAGATACTTAGCTATTTAACATTGGGCTGAATTTTACCACAGGATTCAGAATCTGTTATTGGGACCAAATGGGGATCTCGAGCACACACTTGCCCGCAGTGGGATCAGCTTGGCAATTGGATTGAAACTAATCCCAGCACTGATCCCTGCAGCAATCCACTGTTACCGTTTGCCAACCTGAAAAATGATCTCTTTATCCAGAGTCGGTGGAACTCATTGCCACGGAGGGCTGTGGAGGCCAGGTCATTGAGTGTCTTTAAGACAAAGAGATAGGTTCTTGATCAGTAAGGGGACAAAAGGTTATGGGGAAAAGGCGAGAGAATGGGGATGAGAATCACTTCAGGAAGCATAGAGGAAAACATGTTCCTGTCTACATCATCGTTGTAGAAAGAGTCGAGAGCTTCAGGTTTTTCGGTGTCCAGATCACCAACAACCAGTCCTGGTCCCCCCATGCCGACACTATAGTTAAGAAAGCCCCACCAATGCCTCTATTTTCTCAGAAGACTAAGGAAATTTGGCATGTCAGCTATGACTCTCACCAACTTTTACAGATGCACCATAGAAAGCATTCTTTCTGGCTGTATCACAGCTTGGTATGGGCTCCTGCTCTGCCCAAGACTGCAAGAAACTACAGAAGGTCGTGAATGTAGCCCAATTCATCACGCAAACCAGCCTCCCATCCATTGACTCTGTCTACACTTCCCACTGCCTTGGCAAAGCAGCCAGCATAATTAAGGACCCCCACGCACCCCGGACATTCTCTCTTCCATTGAGAAAAAGATACAAAAGCCTGAGGTCAGTACTAACCAACTCAAGAACAGCTTCTTCCCTGCTGCTGTCAGACTTTTGAATGGACTTATCTTGCAATAGGTTGATCTTTCTCTACACCCTAGCTATGACTGTAACATTACATTCTGCACTCTCTCCTTTTCTTCCCTCTGAATGGTATGCTTTGTCTGTATAGCACGCAAGAAACAATACTTTTCATTGTATACTAATACATGTGACAATAATAAATCAAATCAAATCAAATCAAAAATAACTGCAACACTCCATTCTGCACCCTCTCCTTTCCTTCTCTATGAACAGTATGCCTTGTCTCTATAGCGTGCAAGAAACAATACTTTTCACTGTATACTAATACATGTGACAATAATATATCAAATTAAATCAAATCAAATCATGATTGAATGGCGGAGCAGACTCAATGGGCCAAATAGTCTAATTCTGCTCCAATATCTTATGGTCATATGGTCTTGCTTTCCTGTTAGCTAATCATTCCTCCATCTATACTAATATATATCCCCCCCACCCCCCAACTTCATGAGCTCTCACTGTGTGTGGTAAGTAACCTTTAACATGGAATCTTATCGAAAGCCTTTTGGAAATTCAAATGCACAACATCTACTGGTTCCCCTTTACCCACCAGCTTATTACATCTCGAAGAACTCTAATGGATTTGTCAAACATGGTTTCCCTTTCACAAAACCATGTTGACTCTGCCTGATGGTAATATGATTTTCTAAATGTCCTGATACTGCCTCCTTAACAATGAATTCGAGCATTGTCCCAAAGACATGTTAGATGAACCAGCCAAATTGTTTCATTTTGTCTCCCTCCTTTCTTGAATAAAAATGTTATATTTGTGGCTTTCGAGCCTGTTGGGAATCTTCCAGAATCTTGGAAGTTCGCAACCAACCTTGCTCTAATACTAACTTTGCAGCCATGTCTTTCAAGACATTAGGATGCAAACCCTCAGGTGCAGGGGATTGTCAGCTGTTAGTCCCATTAGTTTGCCAGGTACTTTTTCTTAAATGGCTGAGATTATTTTAAGTTCCTCATTCCCATTTACTTTCTGTTTTCTACTTTTCTTGGGATGGTTTTTGTATTTTCTTCTGTGAAGGCAGATACCAAAATCCTGTTCAAAATCTGTCATTTTATTGAATCATAGAATCCCGACAGTGCAGAAGGACTGCCCCTTTAAGAGTACAGGTGAGGTGACCCCTTGCTTGACTATGTTCCCAGTTTGGGAGCTTGACACCATTCAAGATAAAGCAATCTTTTAAAGTTTTATTAGTCACAAGTAGGCTTACATTAACTCTGCAATGAAATTTCCCTTAGTCGCCACAGACCGGAACCTGTTCGGGTACACTGAGGGAGAATTTAGCACGGCCAACGCACCTAACCAGCACATCTTTCGAACTGTGGGAGAAAACCGGAGCATCAGAGGAAACCCACGCAGACATGGAGAGAACGTGCAGATTCCACACAGACAATGACCCAAGCCGGGAATCGAACCTGGGTCCCTGGAGCTGTGAGGCAGCAGTGCTAACCATTGTGCCATCGTCCCGCCCCTTGCTTGATTACTACCCCTTATCCAAACATTCACTCTCTCCACCGCTGCTGAACAGTGACATCCTTGTGTACCATCTACAAGATGCAATGGAGGAACTCACCGAGGCTGTTTCATTCGGTGATTTTTAGCACACTTTGATTCATAATTTTTAGCTCTTTTGAAAAAAGTCCATTCTGTTACTATATAATAAGAGGGACAAACATTCTAGAAAATCCTTCCTCTCACAGGACCCAAATTTATTTATTTATTTACTAGTGGCACAAGTAGGCTTACATTAACACTGCAATGAAGTTACTGTGAAAATCCCCCAG
The DNA here is from genome assembly GCF_964213995.1 of Mustelus asterias. Taxonomy (NCBI): domain Eukaryota; kingdom Metazoa; phylum Chordata; class Chondrichthyes; order Carcharhiniformes; family Triakidae; genus Mustelus; species Mustelus asterias. Next base: position 91,354,991 of record NC_135815.1, on the reverse strand, counting down.
TCGCCACACTCCGCAGCCTGTTCGGGTACACTGAGGGAGAATTTAGCACGGCCAATGCATCTAACCAGCACGTCTTTCGGACCGTGGGAGGAAACCGGAGCACTCGGAGGAAACCCACGCAGACACGGGGAGAACGTGTAGATTCTGCAGAGAGTGACCCAAGCTGGGAATCGAAGCCCGGGTCCCTGGCGCTGTGAGGCAGCAGTGCTGACCACTGTGCCACTGTGCTGCCCCAGCCACCAGGGCAGCCTTAAACATTGGCATTCCAATCTTTAAAACAACTGGAAGGGTGGACTCAATCAGTGCCAGCGTGACCCACCCCTTCAGTTTTGTTGAACCCGGGTCCCTGGTGCTGTGAGGCAGCAGTGCTAACCACTGTGCCACCGTGCCGCCCAAATGTAAAGCGCCCAACCTTTTTGAGGTGAAGGAATTTCTGATGGCTTCTTGGAAATACAACCTCACCTGGAACTGTTGAAAAGGCGCATCTGGAAATTCGAACAAAAAATTTTTTTTTTTTTTGCCCTTGAGCAGGTTTTAACATTTTCGACAAAACACAGACTTAGAATGTTCCAGGTGTTTGGCTCCATTCCTATTGGGTATTAAACCGCTCCAAAAGCAATTTGGAATAAAGCTCCATATCTTTCAAGAAATATAAAAATATCAAAAGTGTTGCCTGCCCGCCTGTTATTTTAACCATCTGCGCGGTGAATCACTCACTTTTCTGCTTTCAATGGGTTGTTGAAAAGAAATGCTTTTACAGCATTCTTCAGGTGGTCTTTGTGCCACAGACCTGCTGGGCAGCTGTTCGCTTTACGAGCTGTCTCTTACAGCTGCGATATTCTTCACCACCTTTAAAAGACCGAAACCACATCTAAATCAACGCATCATCTGCCCAGACACCAACCCCTGCAAATCCAAACTGACACGCGAAACGCACACTGGAGCTTTTAAAAAGATTACATTGGCACTTAACGATGACTAATGTATCATTTTCTCCGACATTATTGGTTTAAAGGGATTTTCTTGAACAGCACGGGTAAAGCAGGCAATATTGTGAATTAATCTGGCTAATGCTCTCATTAACAAACAGAAAATCAAATCTTTTATTGCCCAGACCTACACCGCGTTGTGACTTATGGGATTTGGTGATGAAGTGCTCCAGTGTTGCAGTCAGGAATACAAATCTCAATACACCCTCAATTTGTAGTTCCCCGCTCCCGGGTAAGTCTTTCCAATTTAAACTTAAAGGCGCAGATCACACAAAGCTAATTAGTATTTAATTTGAGTTGTGAATGCAATACCAAAGGGACCTGCTACAAAATTTAACCAGCCTCCAGCCAGGCGGTAGATCGGCAGATAAAAGCAAAATATTGCGGATGCTGGAATCTGAATCAGAAAATGCTGGAAAATCTCAGCAGGTCTGACAGCATCTGTAGTGAGAGAACAGAGCCAACGTTTCGAGTCTCGATGACCCTTCATCAGAGCCGATTTCCCCCCCCCCCCCGTTGCAGTCCATTGGGAGCAGATCCCTAGCAAAACAAAATGCACCGAGGTTGCCTCAATTAATTCCTTTGAGAAAACAGCTTGGATAATCGCTGAATTTTACTCAGGACGGACATTTTGCCCAGAAAACTATCGATGGGGATGGTGGAACCCTCCAACAATGTCCTTGAATTGCATAATAATAAAGAGCTAGAAATGTTCATGCCATGGTTGGCGAAATTCCGGCCTACGCACAGAAATCTAAGGGACTTACAATGGAACTACCCTCAATTTTGTTTGCACCTGAGCTTTTTAAATGCTTTAAACCTCAAGTACAGAAAGTGGCTTGAGCCCGTCACCAAATAAGGAGAAGGTAAGAGAGCCACTTTCTAAAGCAAAATTCTCTGCATATTAGGAATCTTAAAAAGAACGGGAAAAGTCTGGGAATACTCACCAGGTCAGAGAGGATTGGTGGAGAGAAAGAGGATTGGAGATTCAAGTGGCTGAGATGGAGAGCAACTTCATATAAGATCATAAGAACATAAGAGATAGAAGCAGATATAGGCCATTCAGCCCCTCGAGGCTGCACCATCATTCAATAATCCATTTGTGGCTTTAATTCTGCTTTCCTGTTTTTCCACCAATAGCCCTTCATTCTCTTGTCCCATCCATTGATGGGCAGCACAATGGCTCAATGGTTGGCACTGCTGCCTCACAGTGCCAGGGACCTTGGTTCGATTCCTGGCTTGGGTCACTGTCTATGCAGAGTCTACATTTTCTCCCTGTGTCTGCATGGGTTTTCCTCGAGGTGCTCCGGTTTCCTCCCACAGTCCAAAAGACGTGCTGGTTAGGTGCTTTGGCCATGTTAAATTCTCCCTCAGCGTACCTGAACAGGTGCCGGAGTGTGGTGACTGGGGGATTTTCACAGTAACTTCATTGCAGTGTTAATGTAAGCTTACTTGTGACACTAACAAATGAACTTTAAAACTGACTCTGTCTACACTTTCTGCTGCCTTGGAAAAGCAGCCATCTTAATCAAGGACCCCACACACCCCGGACATTCTCTCTTCCACCTTCGTCCGTCGGGAAAAAGATACAAAAGTCTGGAAACCAACTGACTCAAAAACAGCTTCTTCCTTGTTACCATCAGACGTTTGAATGGTCCAAGCATTTATTAAGGTGATTGTTCTTTGCACCCTAGCTATGACTGTAACACTAGATTCTGCACCCTCTCCTTTCCTTCTCCCCATGTACTCTATGAACGGTATGTTTTCTCTGCACAGCGTGCAAGAAGCAATACTGTTCACAGTTTTTATTACTCATTTGTAGGACATGGGTGTCACTGGCATTTATTGCCCATCCCTGGTTGCCCTTGGAGGGCAGTTGAGAGTCAACCACATTGCTGTGACTCTGGAGTCACATGTAGGCCAGACCAGGTAAGGATGGCAGAGTCCCTTCCTTAAAGCACATTAATGAACCAGATGGGTTTTTCTGACAATCACCAATGGTTTCATGAGTAGACTCTTAATTCCAGATATTTTTAAAATTGAATTTAAATTCCCCCATCTGCCATGGTGGGATTCGAACCCAAGTCCCCAAAACATTAGCTAACTGATAGTCTAGTGACAATACCACTAGGCCATCACCTCCCCAATTGAGTAACAAATCAATTCAATCAATCCCATTCGATTCAAAAAGGCTGTCTAGCCCAGCCATGAATATATACAATGACTCTGCCCCCCCCCAGCTCTCTGTGGGAGAGAATTGCAAAGACTAATTGCAAAGGCCCTCTGGGAGAAGAGAATCCCCCTCATTCCCATCTTAAATGGGACCCCCTCCTTAATTTTAAAATTGTGCCTCCCCCCAAAACTTCTAGATTCCCAAAGAGGGGAAACATCCTCTCAACATCTAAACATATTGGATAACATTTCCAGTCACACTTCAGTACCAAGTGTCGGGTGGTCTCAAACCATCGTTCAAGGGAGAATCAATCTTCAAACCATGCGACGAAGATAATACACTGAAAATGGAAAGAATACATGTTCTACACTTGTTTATATGAACCAGAGTGGTACAGAAGAGACTCACCAGGATGCTGCCTGGGATGGAGCATTTGAGCTTGAGACTGGATCGGCTGGGATTGTTTTCTCTAGAGCAGAGAAGGCTGAGGGGGGACATGATTGAGGTGTGTAAGATTATGAGAGGAATGGCCAGGGTGAGTAGGGAGCAGCTGTTCCCCTTGCTTGAGGGGTGAATCGCGTGGGGGCATAGTTTTAGTGTAAGGAGTGGAAGATTCAGAGGGGATTTGAGAAAGAAAGTTCACTCAGAGGGTGGTGGGAATCTGAGATGCACTGCCCAGGAAGGCCGGAAATCTTAGAATCTTTAAAAAATATTTGGATGAGCACTTGAAATATCATAACATTCAATGATGTGTGCTTTAGGTGGATTGACCATGGTAAGTTGCCCCTTAGTGTCAGGGGGATTAGCAGGGTACATTCGTGGGGTTAAATGATAAGGCCTGGGTGGGATTATTGTCAGTGCAAGCTTGATGGGTCAAATGGCCTCCTTCTGCACTGTCGGGATTCTATGATTCTATGATATGGAACAAGTGCAGGAAAATGGGATTAGAGTGCTTTTAGTGGCAACGATTGGTGGTGCAGACTCAATGGGCCGAAAGGCCTTTTCTGCACTGTATGATTCTATGACTATGACCCACTGAAGAGTATTTGATACAACAGTCATATTCCTACTACGTTACATGACCCAGTGACATATTATTGAGTGAGTAGATCAAAGTTGAGAGAACTTTTGTAAATTCATGCTTTTAGCTGAATTTAGGATCATGTATACTGTGCGTATTAATCGAGGTGCATATCGTTCCTCAGTAATCATTGATCACTTGGGCACATCTTTACTCATCCATGGAACTAAATTGATACTTGATGCAAGCACGATGGCACAGTGATTAGCACTGCTACCTCACAGCAGTGACCCGCGTTCAATTCCCAGCTTGGGTCAACTGTCTGCGAGGAGTTTGCACGTTCTCCCCGTGTCTGTGTGGGTTTCCTCCGGGTGCTCCGGTTTCCTCCCACAGTCTGAAAGGTGTGCTGGTTAGGTGCATTGGCCGTGCTAAATTCTCCCTCAGTGTACCCGAACATGTAGCGACTAGGGGATTTTCACAGTAACCTCATTGCAATGCTAATGTAAGCCTACGTGTGACACTAATAAATAAACCTTAAACCAGAACCAGTCTGTTGTGTCAAATGGGAAGTCATATTTTAAAATTGTGACTGGTAGCAGGGGGATATTTGTAGTCCGATTGCATCGAATCAAATGTCCTGACACACATCAATGATCAAAACCTTGGTGAGCTGGGGATAAATTCAAAATTTGCGGATGACACAAGACTTGGAAGTGTGAGGAAGGCATAAACAGGTTAGCGGATAGGTGGCAGATGAGGTTCAACATGGAGAAGTGTGAGGTGATGCATAATGATAGGAAGAACATTGAGAGACAATATAAAATAAGGGTTGCAGGAGCAGAGGGATCTGGGTGATATTTATAGATATCATTGAAGGTGGCCAGGACAGACAGAGAGAGCAGTTAATGAAGTTTACAGTGTTCTGGGCTTTATTAGTAGGAGCATAGGATACAAGAGCAAGGCGGTTATGCTGAACTTATACAAGACACTAGTTAGACCTCAACTGGAATATTGTGTTCAGGTCTGGGTGCCACATTATAGGAATGGTGTGAATGCATTGGAGATAGAATTGAATCATAGAAATCATAGAATCATAGAAACCCTACAGTGCAGAAGGAGGCCATTCGGCCCATCGAGTCTGCACCGACCACGATCCCACCCAGGCCCTACCCGCTAATCCCTTTTTTTACCCGCTAATCCCTCTAAACTACGCATCCCAGGACTCTAAGGGGCAATTTTTAACCTGGCCAATCAACCTAACCCGCACATCTTTGGACTGTGGGAGGAAACCGGAGCACCCGGAGGAAACCCACGCAGACACGAGGAGAATGCGCAAACTCCACACAGACAGTGACCCGAGCCGGGAATCGAACCCGGGACCCTGGAGCTGTGAAGCAGCAGTGCTCACCACTGTGCTACCGTGTATTGGGATACAGTGAAAAGTATTGTTTCTTGCACTCTATGCAGACAAAGCATACCATACATAGAGAAGGAAAGGAGAAGTGGCAGAATATGGTATTACAGTCATAGCTAGGGTGTGGAGAAAGATCAGTTTAATATGAGGTAGGTCCATTCAAAAGTCTGATGGCAGCAGGGAAGAAGCTGTTCTTGGTGTCCCAAAATGTGTAGGTTCAATGGATTAGGCACGGTGAATGTGCAGGGTTACAGGGTGGGGGAGAGGACCTGGATAAGATGCTCCATCAGAGATTTGGTGCAGACGCAATGGGCTGAAAGGCCTCTTCTGCGGGATTTCATAATTTCTATGATTATTGATTAATTTTGATTAAATTACTCGTTCTTTGTGCTGTGGGTTGTGTTGGGGTTCGATTTAGATGCAGTGATTAGTGTCCCTGCCTCTGAGCCAGCAGCTCTGGGTTCGAGTCCTTTTCCAGGGGTGGACTTTTCCAGTCCTGACTGCCACTGGGAAAGAAAATGTGGCAGGGCTGGATGGCCAAGGAAGGTGTGTTAACAATACGGCTGTAACAGGTTGGCTATCAACCTGTAAATCCTTCCGATACGCCTATGACAGGTGGTCAGAGTGGGAGAGATCACTGTCTGTGTGGAGTCTGCATGTTCTCCCCGTATCTGCATGGGTTTCCTCCGGGTGCTCTGGCTTCCTCCCACGGTCCAAAGATGTGTAGGTTAGGTGGATTGGCCATGCTAAATTGTCCCTTAGTGTCCAAAGATGTGTAGGTTAGGTGGATTGGCCATGGGAAATGTGTGGGGTTATAGGGATATGGTGGAGGGAAGATGGGTAAGATGCTCTGTCAGAGACTCGGTGCAGATTCAATGGGCCGAATGGCCTCTTTCTGCACTGTCAGGATTCTATGATTTTTCCCAACCCATACCACCTCTTCGTTTCTCACCTTCTCCTCCATTGAATCCCTGAAGACTTTGACCTATGTTTACCATAGATGTTTAGACTCATAGGAACATAGGAACCCTACAGTGCAGTAAGAGGCCATCTGGCCCATCGAGTCTGCACCGACCACAATCCCACCCAGGCCCTACCCCCATATCCCTACACATTTACCCGCTAATCCCTCTAACCTACACATCTCAGGACACTAAAGGGCAATTTTTTTCCCATGGCTAATCAACCCAACCCGCACATTTTTGGACTGTGGGAGGAAACCGGAGCACCCGGAGGAAACCCACACAGACACGAGGAGAATGAGCAAACTCCACACAGATTTATCGCTCAACACCTCATGCCCAGTCTTCACATAGGGCGGGATTTTATGGCTTCCCTTGTGCGAGACTGGAAATTTCCACCCGAGGTCAACGGAAATTTCCATTGTCGGATCTTTGCCCGCTCTGACACCGCGGCGGGCGAGGTGGTAGAATTCTGGCTGAAAACTCCAGGTAGTGAGTATCGATGGGCTGTTCCACTTGAGGGTACATCACTCGATGGGCTGAAGGGGCTTTTCTGTGCTGTATGTCTATGCCTATCACAGCTGAGCATGGTCCTGCCCCCTGACGTGTACATTTCCAAACAGAAATCACTGTATGGAAACCGAGGGCAGGAACTCAGGCTAATTTTAACGACACCTCCTTTTAATCAGGAGCCGGGGCTTTGATCTGATCGAGGTTTAAAGCCACTTTGCCACCTTTGTTGCATTATTAGCTATATCGGATTTGAATCCCGTTTGGTATTCCAGGCTGCTTTCTCCAGCTCCCAATGCATTCTTAACACTCCCGCACAATACAAACCTGTTGCTATGTTGTAAAGTGCAATGAACAATTGGTATCTCATATGAGCTAATGGCAGTATGTTGTCTTTCAGAAGATGAGAACGGCACACTGATAGATAAATGTGCCGACACTCACTCCCACACGAGGGGAGCAAAGGTTAGACGCTGTTAAGACAGTAAGTCAATGTGCTTTGAATGGTACAGTAATATAACATGTCACGAAACAAGAACCTTAAAGGTCAAACGCAATCCCTACCCTGCCTGTCTGCACCTGCCTTTATTGCCCATCGCTGCAAAGCATAAGGCTCTCAACCGCTTATAAACCTTCAAAAACAAACAAGTCATTACAAGCTGAATGAATGAGGGCCACTAAACTCAAGCTGCAGGTGTGTCATCCTCAGCTGGAACAGAACTACTCATTTCTAAACCTGATATCTAAGTCTGTCACCAATGTTTAGTCATCGAAGTCAGGCTTTTCTGAGGCCTCCTTCGCACAGATAAAGATGTTTCTTGTGCATAAAGCTATATCTTTATTGTGTGCAGTTATATGGCAATGGCAATTTCTTCCCTTTCGTATCAGCATTACGTTCAGACCAGACATGGTTCCCGTCCCTTAGAATCATAGAATAGAAGTTCAGAAGGAGGCCATTGTCCATTGCACCTACACTGACAACAATCCCACCCAGGCCCTATCCCCGTAACCCCGTGTATTTAGCCTACTAACACCCCGGCACTAAGGGGCAATTTAGCATCGCCAATCCGCCTAACCTTCACATCTTTGGACTGTGGGAGGAAACCGGAGAACCCAGAGGAAACCCACGCGGACATGGGGAGAATGTACAAACTCCACACAGATAGTCAAACAAGGCCGAAATTGAACCCAAATCCCTGGCGCTGTGAGGCAGCAGCACTGACCACTGTGCCACCGTGCCGCCCATGTGTAGATGATGGTGACAACAATGGGCAGCACGGTGGCACAATGGTTAGCACTGTTGCCTCACAGCGCCAGGGACCCGGGTTCGATTTCGGCCTCGGGTCACTGTCAGTGTGGAGTCTGCATGTTCTCCCCATGTCTGCATGGGTTTCCTCCGGGTACTCTGGTTTCCTCCCACAGTCCAAAGATGTGTGGGTTAGGTTGATTGGCCATGCTCAATTGATCCTCGTGTCAGGGGATTAGCAGGGTGAATATGTGAGCGATAGGGCCTGCATGGGATTGTGGTCAGTGCAGACTCAATGGGTTGAAGGGCCTCCTTCTGCATGGTAGGGATTCTATGATTCCATGAACAACAACTTGCACTTAGCACAAGCGTGGGTAAGTGCGTGAGGGATAGAAGCAGGTGGAATTATTGAACTAAGGCTGGGGGTTGGTTAGTGTGAAACATAAACACTGTCCATTTGTGTTGTTTGACATCTTTCTAGACTATGGACAATTTGATGCCATTCTGTGCAATAATTCTGTCTCTGAGGGTAATGATGCAGTCATTCCCTCCTCCCAGTTCCCCCTCAACCCTGCACACAAGGGGATTATCCATCAAGCTAGTCTTGCAAGGGAAGGCAAGATGCAGCCAGAAGCAGTTTTCGGCTGATCGGGAGTGTCATCTCGTTCCTGAAAGGTTCCGGCAAACACGACTGAGCCTTCCACCTCGCAACCTTCTGACATTCAGGGAGCGCTATGCCGGGGTTAACAGTATGTCAATATTTTTCCTCTTTACAAAATGGTTCTGCGGCTCCGTTCAATGATCTCTGGGCCTCTTGCACCACCACGAGAATGACCCGAGATCTTAATGTACATCCCTCAAAAACTGCTCCTAACACACCTTAATTCTCTCAACTTCCATTCTTTCCTTTATCCCCCCATCGTTCCTCTGCTCAGGCCCGATCTCATGTTTCCCAGCCTTGGCCTATCATGGGAGTTCTCCTCACTAAGAGAGCACTGATGTCAGAGTTCACACTGATGTCAGAGTTCACACTGCTGCTCTGGAAGCTCTCTAACCTTTGAAAGGCCTCTTTATTCATTTTGCACATCAAAGAACAAAGAACAATGCAGCATAGGAACAGGCCCTTCGGCCCACCAAGCCTGCACCGATAAGCAGTTTTTAGCCCTCTGTTCACCTCCCATTCCTGTGTCCATCCAGAATGTTGCTAGCGTGCCTGCTTCCACCACCTCCACTGCCAGAGCGTTCCAGGCACCCACCACCCTCTGTGTATAAAACTTACCCCACACGTCTCCCTTAAACTTTCCCCCTCTTAGCTTAAACTTGTGGCCTCTTGTAGTTGCTTTGCCACACTGGGAAAAAGCCTCTGACTATCCACCCTATCTATGCCTCTCATAATTTTGTAGACTTCTATCAGGTCGCCCCTCAACCTCCATCTTTCCAATGAAAAGAATCCAAGTTTATTCAACCCTTCCTCATATCTAAAACACTCCAGACCAGGGCAACATCCAGGTAAGCTATCTTTGCACCCTCTCCAAAGCATCCACATCCTTCTGGTAGTGAGGTGACCAGAACTGCATGCAACTATTCCAAATGCAAGCCTCGCTAAAATTTAATACAGTTGCAACATAACTTGCCAACTTTTGTACTCGATGCCCCAGCCGATGAAGGCAAGAAAACTGTATGCCTTCTTGACTGCCTTATCCACCTGTGCTGCCACTTGCAGGGATCCGTGGACCTGTACGCCCAGATCCCTCTGTATGCTAATTAATGTGGAACAAGTGGATAAAATCCATCCTTTTTTTGCTTCAACATGGAGAGCATGGTTTCCCACCATTTGATTTGATTTGATTTAATTTATCATTGTCACATGTATTAACATAAAGTCAAAAGTATTGTTTCTTGCGCGCTATACAGACAAAGCATTAACTTCCACTCCAGTGTGGCTCCATCAGGTCTTTTACACTGTTAACCTGGTGCCTGAGACAGGAGGTTGGTTATACGTGGAAGTGGGACCCTTGACCAACTCCCATCATCCAAACTCCACGACAGCTGGAGGGTTAACAGCTCGCAAACATCATGGGCGGGATTTTCTGGCCACGCTCGGCCTAAAACTGTAAAATCCCGCCTGAAGTCAACGGACCTTTGCATGGTCCCCCACACCCCCCACCCCCCCGGCCACTATGATCCCCGTGTTGGGCAAGATGAGAAAACTCGCCCCCCCCCCCCCCCCTCCCGCCATGAATTAGAAATTTGGTTGCCCAGTTCTCTTGTTTTGGAAGAAGGGGTGCAATCTGCAACCTGTCCACATTGATTCTGTTCGAGGGGAGCAGGATGCAAACTCACAGCTCAATTAACCAACAATATAGCCGCTGTCCTTCAGTTGAGGTCTTGTCTGACCTCTTAGACAAACATAAAAGACGCCATGGCAAGAAAGAACAGAGGAGATTGCTCTGATCCCCTGACCTATATTCAACCCTCAACCCAACATATTGGAAGGCAGATTATCCGGTTATTTCCCCTCTGTGAAAGGTTTTCTGTGACTCAAATGACTGTCATATTTCCTACATAGCAAGGGTCACTACACTTCACATCTGCTTCATTTCAGAATATCCCGAGGTTGTGAAAGGCATGATAAAAGGCAAATGTTCTTCTGAGCATTGTGGAAAATGAACCTGCCCTGTTTAATTGGCCGTTTTCCTTAACCCATGGCCAATTAATATAGAGTCATAGAGTCATGATCCTTAGGGCCGGATTTTCCCATTTTCATTCTAAGTGCTGAATCTGGGCGCAATTCAGATCCGACTTGGGAAACTGCTCTCAGGCGCCCCCATACGCACTCAGCCTGAAAAAAAAATTGCGAGTCTGAATCGTGCTGTGGGCGGGGATTATCGCGCCCGAAACGCTGCAGCTGCGATTGGAGCTTTGAACTGCGCATGCGCAGTGAGAAAAAAATTTGAAAAACGCGCCACTGTCGCATCGCCCCCAGACCGCAAAAGGTGGATAAAGCAGCCGGGGAGCGAAAAGAGGGAGTGATGGCCCCCACATACATCACCCCACCCCCACAACATAACTGTCCCCCTTATCTACCCACCCCACCACTATCCAGACCAATCACAACCCCCTACCCCCTTTCCCCCCCACCGATCGCCCGCAGATTGGCAGCGGACCCTGCCTGACCCCCCACCAGAGATCTATCTGGCCTCCCTCCCCCCACCCCACCAGAGAATGATCGGGCCTCCCTCCTCACTTCCCCCCACCAGAGATACATCTGGCCCGCCTCCCTCCCCCCTTCCACCCGCTCCCCCCCCAACACCCCCCCCCCCCCCCCCCCCCCCCCCCACCACCACCGATCAGAGTTAGAGAGCTGTTGGAAGCTCTGAATTAATCTTTTCAGAAGCTGGAACACCCGAAACAGACTTTTGCCGAGCATATCTGTTTCGTGCCGAATCTAGAACATAGAACATAGAACATAGAACATTACAGCGCAGAACAGGCCCTTCGGCCCACGATGTTGCACCGACCAGTTAAAAAAAAACTGTGACCCTCCAACCTAAACCAATTTCTTTTCGTCCATGAACCTATCTACGGATCTCTTAAACGCCCCCAAACTAGGCGCATTTACTACTGATGCTGGCAGGGCATTCCAATCCCTCACCACCCTCTGGGTAAAGAACCTACCCCTGACATCGGTTCTATAACTACCCCCCCTCAATTTAAAGCCATGCCCCCTCGTGCTGGATTTCTCCATCAGAGGAAAAAGGCTATCACTATCCACCCTATCTAAACCTCTAATCATCTTATATGTTTCAATAAGATCCCCTCTTAGCCGCCGCCTTTCCAGTGAAAACAATCCCAAATCCCTCAGCCTCTCCTCATAGGATCTCCCCTCCATACCAGGCAACATCCTGGTAAACCTCCTCTGCACCCTCTCCAAAGCCTCCACATCCTTCCTGTAATGTGGGGACCAGAACTGCACACAGTACTCCAAGTGCGGCCGCACCAGAGTTGTGTACAGTTGCAACATAACGCTACGACTCCTAAATTCAATCCCCCTACCAATAAACGCCAAGACACCATATGCCTTCTTAACAACCTTATCTACTTGATTCCCAACTTTCAGGGATCTATGCACACATACACCTAGATCCCTCTGCTCCTCCACACTATTCAAAGTCCTCCCGTTAGCCCTATACTCAACACATCTGTTATTCCTACCAAAGTGAATTACCTCACACTTCTCCGCATTAAACTCCATCCGCCACCTCTCGGCCCAACTTTGCAACCTGTCTAAGTCTTCCTGCAAACTACGACACCCTTCCTCACTGTCTACCACACCACCGACTTTGGTGTCATCAGCAAATTTGCTAATCCACCCAACTATACCCTCATCCAGATCATTAATAAATATTACAAACAGCAGTGGCCCCAAAACAGATCCCTGAGGTACACCACTTGTAACCGCACTCCATGATGAATATTTACTATCAACCACCACCCTCTGTTTCCTATCCGCTAGCCAATTCCTGATCCAATTTCCTAGATCACCCCCAATCCCATACATCTGCATTTTCTGCAGAAGCCTACCATGGTGAACCTTATCAAACGCCTTACTAAAATCCATATATACCACGTCCACTGCCTTGCCCCCATCCACCTCCTTGGTCACTTTCTCAAAAAACTCAATAAGGTTAGTAAGGCACGACCTACCTGCCACAAAACCATGCTGACTATCATCTATCAATTCATTACTCTCCAAATAACTATAAATCCTATCCCTTATAATTTTTTCCAACATCTTGCCGACAACAGAAGTGAGACTCACCGGTCTATAATTCCCGGGGAAGTCTCTGTTCCCCTTCTTAAACAATGGGACAACATTCGCTAACCTCCAATCTTCTGGTACTATACCAGAGGCCAACGACGAATCTGGACGCGTGAACGCAATGGTAACGGGGGAAATGCAGGTAGATTGGGTGTCCAGCTCATTAAGTCAATTTAAATGCAAGCAAATGCATTTAAATTGACGTCACGCCCGTTTCGGGCGCAGTTCGGATCGCGGCCATTTTCGGGCCTTGGTAAAGTGGGCATTTGCGTGGACACGGGCGCAGATCACGCTAATTGCCTCACGCCCAACTTTACTAAGTTTTTGCACCCACACATGGTAAAATCAGGCCCATAGAGTCACAAAGGTTTACAGCATGGAAACAGGCCCTTCGGCCCAACTTGTCCATACCACCCTTTTTTTTAACCACTAAGCTAGTCCCAGTTGCCTGCATTTGGCTCACATCCCTCTATACCCATCTTACCCATGTAACTGTCTAAATGCTTTTTAAAAGACAAAATTGTGTTCTACTACTACCTCTGTGAGCTTGGACTGTGGCAACCAGGAGACTTTCACAGTAACTTCATTGCAGTGTTAATGTAAGCCTTACTTGTGACTAATAAATAAACTTTACTTAACTTGTTCCAGCCACCACCGTCTGTGTGAAAAAATTGTCCCTCTGGACCCTTTTGTATCTCTCCCCTCTCACCTTAAACCTATGCCCTCTAGTTTAAGACTCCCCTTCCTTTGGGAAAAGATGTTGACTATCTAGCTGATCCATGCCCCTCATTATTTTATAGACCTTTATAAGATCACCCCTAAGCCTCCTACGCTCCAGGTCCAAGTCTATCCAGCCTCTCCGGTTTCCTCCCGCAGTCTGAAAGACGTGCTGGTTGGGTGGATTGGCCGTGCTAAATTCTCCCTCAGTGTACCCGAACAGGCGCCGGAGTGTGGCGACTAGAGGATGTTCACAGTAACTTTGCTGCAGTGTTAATATAAGCCGACTTGTGACACTAATAAATAAACTTTATCCTAGCCAAATTTAAGATGCAAAACTTATGGTGCGGGTGGTGTCCAAAAGTACTTTGGAGTTTCTAACACAGGCCCAATAACAATGCACACAACTGGGGTTTCTCTTTCTGTCAAAAAAAAAATCTGTGCTGAGGTAAATCTTTTGGAGGTAAATATTAAGCACTTGTTTGAATGCTAACGTGATTCCAGCCTTTACAGGTAGTCTGCCTGCAAGCATGTGAACTTGACTTTGATCCCATCCTGCAGCGGTACGATCGGTCGTAATGATCATGTCTCGGGTCAGGCGAACTAGAATCTTCACCACGGCGATGTTATTAAGGAGCAGCATTCTCCTGTCTTTCAGAGGTACTGCGGCAGTTCAAAGGTTATCTTTATTTTAAAGGAATGCTATTAGAGTTTTGGTCCATCATATCTCACTTCAAATTTCGGAAGCCTGCTGCTATTTGTGCTGTCCGCCCGAGATTATTTATCAATCCGAGCTGCCATTTGCCTCTGATGAAACTGGAATTAGAATGAGCACTATTTGTTTTCGAAGATACCAAGGAATGGAATAATATTCCACTGTACATACAAGCTTCCATTAATCTACCAATCTTCAGATAGGTTCTCCTTGGGCTTTTGCAGACTCGATTTCTGCAGTCAATTTTCTAACCAGTGCCCTTCCAAAGCAATCAGATGATGATGTCTCTTAACTATTAACAGTTAAAAAACCGAAAGGTGCATTGCAGAATCACAGACTCTTTACAGAAGGAGGCCATTCGGCCTATTGAACATGTCCCTGTCTACATCAATGGGGATGAAGTAGAAATGGTCGAGAGCTTCATGTTTTTACATGTCCAGATCACAAACGACCTGTCCTGGTCCCCCCCACATGCTGACACTATAGCTAAGAAAGCCCACCAACGCCTCTATTTTCTCAGAAGATGTAGGAAATTTGGCATGTCAGCTACGACTCTCACCAACATTTAGATGCACCATAGAAAGCATCCTTTCCGGTTGTATCACAACTTGGTATGGCTCCTGCTCTGCCCAAGACCGCAAGAAATGACAAAAGGGTTGTGAATGTAGCCCAATCCATCAAGCAAATCAACCTCCCATCCATTGACACTGTCTACGCCTCCCACTGCCTCGGAAAAGCAGCCAGCATAATTAAGGACCCCACATACCCCGGACATTCTTTCTTCCACCTTCTTCCATCGGGAAAACGATACAAACGTTTGAGGTCACGTACCAACCGACTCAAGAACAGCTTCTTCCCTGCTGCTGTCAGACTTTTGAATCGACCTATCTTGCGTTCAGTTGATTTTTCTCTATACCCTAGCTATGACTGTAACACTACATTCTGCACTCTCTCCTTTCCTTCTCTATGAACGGTATGCTTTGTCTGTATAGCGCACAAGAAACAATATTTTTCACTGTATGCTAATACATATGACAATAATAAATCAAATCAAATCAAAATAATGTCTGCACCGACTCTCTGAAAGAGCATCCCACTCAATCCCTCTCACCTGCCTTATCCCCGCAACCTTGCACACACTGGGTGGGATTTTCCAGCTGCGCTCGCCACAAAACCGGAAAATCCCGCCTGAGGTCAATGGACCTTTGCCTGGTCCGCCCTCCCCGCCCACCCCCCCCCCCCCCCCCCCGCACTTCCCGCCCCCCCCCCCCACCCGCCCTCCCCGCCCACCATCTTTCCACTGGCTGATGGGATGGGAAAATTCTCCCCTCTTTCTTTCCAGATAGCAATGGTTTAGTGGTATCATCGCTAGACTATTTATCCAGAAACTCAGCTAATGTTCTGGGGACCCAGGTTCGAATCCCACCATGGCAGCTGGTGGAATTTGAATTCAATGAATTTTTGAATTCTGGAATTAAGAATCTGCCGATGACCATGAAACCATTGTCGATTGTCAAAAAAAGTCATCTGGTTTACTAATGTCCTTTAGGGAAGGAAATCTGCTGGCCTTACCTGGTCTGGCCTATATGTGATTCCATATGTTGTCTCTGAACTGTCCTCAAGGTTTCCAATCTATCCTCATAGCTACAGTTTTTTGTCCCTGGTATTGTTCTTGTGAATCTCCTCTGTACTCTCTCCCATGTCTTCACATCCGTCCTCAAGTATGGAGCCCAGCACTGAATGCAGTGCCCCAGATGAGGCCTCACTAGTATCTTATACAAACCTCAACATGTCCTCCTTATTCTACTACTCAATGCTCCATTAATAAAACCTTGCATGCTATATATTTTATTAATTCCTCCCTCGACATGCCCTGCCATCTTTCATGAACTATATAGAATCATGAAATCCCCACAGTGCAGAAGAGGCCATTTGGCCCATCAAGTCTGCACCGACTCTCCAATAGAGTATCTTACCCATGTATACATATGTCCTGAGGTCCTTCTGTTCCTGGACCTCCTTTTGAGTTTCTCTCTTTATTTTATACTATATCTCCATATTCTTCCTGCCAAAATGAATCACCTCACACTTCACTGCATTGAACGTCATCTGCCACTTTTCTGTCCAATCCATCAACATATCCATGTCCATGTACAATGCGCAACATGTACAATGATGTAACAAGAGAAGATGCTCAATAAACTCAGCAGGTCCGGCAGCATCTGTGAAGAGAGAAACAGAGTTAACATTTCAAGTCTGAGTGACTCTTCCACAGAAGAGCTCCGGAGGACCTGAGTTCTTGCCCATAAGAAACTACAAAGGGTTGTGAACGTAGCCTAGTCCATCATGCAAACCAGCCTCCCATCCATTGACTCTGTCTACACTTCCCGCTGCCTCAGAAAAGCAGCCAGCAAATCCAAGGACCCCACGCAACCTGGACATTCTCTCTTCCACCTTCGTCTGTCAGGAAAATGATACAAAAGTCTGAAAACATGTATCAACTGACATGTACCAACTGACTTCTTCCCTGCTGCCATCAGACTTTTGAATGGACCTAACATATATTAAGTTGATCTTTCTCTACACCCTAACTATGACTGTAACACTATATTCTGCACCTTTTCCCTTCCTTCTAACCTATGTACCCTATGAACAGTATGTTTTGTCTGTATAGCATGCAAGAAACAATACTTTTCACTGTATAACAATACATGTGACAATAATAAATCAAATCTGTTATGAATTTTGCCCTTGCAAGCTCAAATCTCTCTTATTGCATAAACAAATTAACTTCAAGGCTCTGATGTACGTTCATCTGTTTCTTCACAACCTTACCAAGTCCTACCTATAGAATCTTCTCCAACACCCGTTCCAATCCAAATTCCCGGCTTGGGTCACTGTCTGTGTGGAGCTTGCACGTCCTCCCCGTGTCTGCGTGGGTTTCCTCCGGGTGCTCCGGTTTCCTCCCACAGTCCAAAGATGTGCTGGTTAGGTGCATTGGCCATGCTAAACAGCCTTTTAGTGCCCCAAGATGTGTAGGTTAGGTGGATTGACCATTCTAAATTGCCCCTTAGTGTCCAAGGATTGTAAATTAGGGGGATTAGCCATGCCAAATTGCCCTTTAATGCCCCAAGATGTGTAGGTTAGGGGGGAATTGGTCATGCTAAATTGCCCCTCAGTGTCCAAAGACTAGTCGCCACACTCCACCTGTTCGGGTACACTGAGGGAGAATTTAGCACGGCCAGTGCACCTAACCAGCACATCTTTCGGACTGTGGGAGGAAATCGGAGCACCCGGAGGAAACCCATGCAGACATGGGGAGGACGTGCAGACTCCACACAGACAGTGACCCAAGCTGGGAATCGTACCCGAGTCCCTGGCGCTGTGAGGCAGCAGTGCTGATCACTGTGCCACAGGGGTTCGGGAGTTTTGTGAATGTCAATCCCTGCGATCGGAACCTTTGCAATTCACACGTAGACCCGAGCTTCAGGATTATCGGAAGAATGTCACCGAATGTGATTGTTTGGTGTGTCGTGGGTTGATCGGGAATGTCTCTGGAGGAACGGTTGGTGGGAAAGGGTTAATATCAGCCTGCTGCATGGGTTGCAGGTTTATTTAAAACTATAGATTATTTTCCTAGTCACTGCACAGTCAAAACCTCTTCCTAAGCACCCCTGTTGAATCAAAAGGAAAATTTACATCGCTGACAATGCGGCAATTAAAATTGTTTGAGACTATAATGGAATATGAACTGATTCTGCTATCGTCGTTGCTGATTTGATTTCTAATTTGTATTTGTTTATTTGCGTTTAGCCCTTATTTCGTTGAAAATGATTTGCCTTTTCCATTTCGGGGCGGCACGGTGGCACAGTGGTTAGCACTGCTGCCTCACAGCGCCAGAGACCCCGGTTCAATTCCCGGCTTGGGTCACTGTCTGTGCGGGGTCTGCACATTCTCCCCGTGTCTGCGTGGGTTTCCTCCGGGTGCTCCGGTTTCCTCCCACACTCCGAAGATGGGCGGGTTAGGTGCATCGACCACGTTAAATTGCCCCTTAGTGTCAGGGAGACTAGCTAAGGTAAATGTGTAGTGTGATGGGGATAGGGGCTGGGTGGGATTGTGGTCGGTGTAGACTCGATGGGCCGAATGGCCTCCTTCTGCACTGTAGGGATTCTGTGATTTCAAAGAGATGCCTCCAATACCTCCACCCCGTCATTTGCTCTCAGCATCCCAAGGCTATTGCAGTACCATTTCCCACCACTGATTTCAAAAACGTTCATGTACCAAGTTAAAGCTGGTTATAATATTTCCTTTTCAACTCCCAGAGACTGGTGTGTGACTCCTCACTTAAACAAAAGCTTCGCAATCTCAAGCTAATCATCAAGGGGGCTGCACGGTGGCACAGTGGTTAGCACTGCTGCCTCCCAGGGACCCGGGTTCGATTCCTGACTTGGGTCACTGTCTGAGTGGAGTTTGCACATTCTCCCCGTGTCTGCATGGGTTTCCTCCGGGTGCTCCGGTTTCCTCCCACAGTCCAAAGATGTGTGGGTTAGGTTGATTGGCCATATTAAATTGACCCTTAGTGTCAGGGGATTAGCAGCATAAAAAAATGGAGTATTAGCCATAGGGCCTGGGTGGGATTGTTGTCAGTGCAGGCTTGATGGGCCGAATGGCCTCTTTCTGCACCATAGGGATTCTATGATCAATGTTTCAGGCAATACACCATCAACAGGTCTGGACCATTTGTCATTATATTGCAAATGCTTCCTTGTGACCCTGATGGAAAAAAATGTCACGACCAGAATTTAACACCCCCCTCAATGGTGGGTTTCTGGCAAGGGAGGGGGAGTGTGAATTTGCAAGCGTGGGATTCCCCCTGGGTTCCTACCCACCCCCACCACACAGCAATTTCATGCTGGGGTGGGCAAGGTCTCAGAAGGAAAGCCCCCCCCGCTCCTTATTCCAAGTAAAGCCCTTAAGTGGCCAACTGGGGGCCATTCCCCAGCCAGCCTCGATTTGTAGATGAGCAGGAGGATTGAACTCGCATGGGGGTAGGCCAAACATCAACGGAGTTACATCTTGGCTCGGAGGCGGAGGTTGGGCTGGGCTGTCCTCCATCAAAAGACCCTTCTGAAGATGCGTGTCCTCCCAGCACCTCTGACTACCTTCCCCAAAGCCCCTGCGCTTTCCCCTGAGAGCTTGATCGCCCCTCTATGCACCCCCATCCCCGTTACAGGCCTTCCCTAACTCCATCTGCCCCGGGACCCTGGGAATTCACCTGAGACTTTGGCATCCAGACTTAGAGCAGGATTTTCCAGCCTTTTCCACCAATGGGATCTTCCGGCCCCACCCAAGTCGCCCCTCCCCCCTTCTTGGCGGGTCACTCGGCAGCAGGGCAGGCGAGCCGTGCAAAAGCCCATGGACTTTAGCGGTGCAGAAGTATGCCACCAGCAGCCAATGGCTTGCCCTGTCCATTATTGGAAAACCCACCTTGGGGATGGGGGCTGTGGTGGGAGAGTCCCACCGGGACTCCCGACTTGAATCTGAGGCATCCTCCTGCACTTCTTCTTCTGTCCACAGCAGCACTGTTGCTGGAGGGACTGGAGAGTTACTGGCCAATCAGATTAGCTGGCAGACCTCCAAGGCGGGACTTCCTCCTGGGTGGTGGCAGAAGTCCTGCCTGCAGCCAATTGATGCCCACTCGAGGGCACTTGGACTTGCTGGGGGTGTGTTCCCCATTGAATCTTTGGATGGCAGAAAGTGAGACCCACATCTGAGAAATTCAGGCCTATATTTCCTTGCTTGACATGGGACGCCACCACGCAACATCTTTGCAATACACTTTTCCGATAAGATCTCAATAGGTATGAACATAAGAACGCCAGTTGGACATCAGGGGGTACAAAGTGATACCAACTGCAATCAGAATAATGCCATCGTTAAGAAAGACCACCAATATAATATAAACATGATAAACATATGGATGATATTGGAATAGTGTAGATTAGAGGGGCTTTAGATTGGTACCACTGGTCGGCGCAACATCGAGGGCCGAAGGGCCTGTACTGCGCTGTAATGTTCTATGTTCTATGTTCAAATGCTTTCCCAGGAAGCGAAGGAAATTTGGCATGTCAACTACGACTCTCACAAATTTTTACAGATGCACCATAGAAAGCATTCTTTCTGGATGTATCATAACTTGGTATGGCTCCTGCTCTGACCAAGACCGCAAGGAACTACAAAGGGTCGTGAACAAAGCCCAGTCCATCGCACTAAACGGATGCCCATTCATTGACTCTTGTCTACGTTTCCCGTTGCCTCGGAAAAGCAGCCAGCATAATCAAGGGCCCCACGCATCCTGGACATTCTCCTTTCCACCTTTTCCCATCGGAAAAAAGATACAAAAGTCTGAGATCACGTACCAACCAATGCAAGAGCAGCTTCTTCCCTGCTGCCATCAGGCTTTTGAATGGGCCTACCTTATATTATGCTGATCTTTCTCTACACCCTAGCTATGATTGTAACACTACATTCTGTACTCTCTCCCTTCCTTCTCTATGAGCGGTATGCTTTGTCTGTATAGCGCGCAAGAAACAATACTTTTCACTGTATACTAATGCATGTGACAGTATTAAGTGAATCAAAATCAAGGGCGGGACATTACGGCCTCACTCGTCCCAAAACCATAAAATCCCACCCGAGGTCAACGGAACTTCAATTCTCCGCCCCTCGCCCGCTCCGATTCCCGGGAAAGGCGGGCCAGTAAAATTCCGGCTGAATTGTCTGTCAGAGTCTAGACATTGTTGCTGGTGATATTAATGGATGAACATTTGCCCTTCTCCTTTAGCCTTCCTCTATTTATTATAGCTGTGGAGATGTTCATTCTCTTCAGATAAGCAGGCAAACACCCGTTTTAAAATATTGGGAGGAATGTGACAGAAATGTGATCTCTTGAATTGGGAAATGTGACATCTTATCCATGAATATTAGCAGCAACCATTTCTAGTTTGACTTCCTACACACCCTTTGTAACAAGTGTTTTCACAGCCTTTAGTGTTGGAGTGGAATCAGCTTTGGAAATTAATGATTGTGCCTTGGATATATCTTGCTGCGATTGTGATTGAAGAGAACACTGTGAATATTCCTGTATTTTACTCATCAGGGAGGCAATGGCCTAGTGGTATTATCGCTGGACTATTAATCCAGAAACTCAGCTAATGTTCTGTGGACTTGGGTTCGAATCCCACCACGGCAAGTGGTGGAATTTGAATTCAATTAAAAACACTTGGAATTTAAGTTTAAGTATTAGTAGGCTTACATTAATACTGCAAAGAAGTTACTGTGAAAATCCCCTAGTTGCCACACTCTGGCACCTGTTCGGGTACACTGAAGGAAAATTTAGCATGGCCTGTGGGAGGAAACTGGAGCACCCCAAGGAAACACACACAGACGCAGGGAGAATGTGCAGACTCCACACAGACAGTGACCCAAGCCGGGAATCGAACCCGGGTCCCTGGTGCTGTGAGGCAGCAGATACTGATGACCATGTTGATTGTGGGAAAACCTACTTGGTTCGCTAATGCTCTTTAGGGTAGGAAATCTGCCGTCCTTACCCGGTCTGGCCTACATGTGACTCCAGAGCCACAGCAATGTGGTTGACTCTCAACTGCCCTCGGACAACTAGGGATGGGCAATAAATGCTGGCCAGCCAGCGACGCCCATGTCCCACGAATGAATAAAAAAAAATTGGAAAGATCACATGTATGAAACCTATCGAAAAACACTAACATTTCTTCCTGCTTTTCCAATGCCCCAAACTACTAATTTAACACCTCAATGCCAAACATGTAACTGGCATGTTTCTACCAGGGCTGAACATGGTTTATAGAAGCAATCAGTTCTTTAGAACAAAGAACAGAGAGAGGCACAGCACAGGAACAGGCCCTTCGGCCTTCTAAGCCTACGCTGATCATGATGCTCTTACGAAACTACAAAAAAAAACCTCTGCCGTTACTCAGTCCGTATCCCTCTATTCTCTCCCTATTCATGGACCCATCCTGATGCCTCTTAAACGTTGCTAATGTGCCCGCTTCCACCATCTCCTCTGGCAGCGCGTTCCAGGCACCCACCACTCTCTGCATGAAAACCTTCCCCTGCACATCTCCCTTAAACTTTCCCCCTCTCACCTTGAACCTGTGCCCCCTTGTAATTGACACGTTCACCCTGGGAAAAAGCCTCTGAATATCCACCCTGTCTATGCCTCTCACAATGTTTTAGGCCAGACTAATTTTACTGTAGCATAGTGCCAAGAACATGGAGCTGTCCTTCTTTTTGCAAGTTAAATGACAAAGCAGCGGAAGCCTTGCCCAAAGCCCTCTAATGTGCGAGAGCCATTGATGCCGGGAACTTTAAAATCTCCCTGTAAGGTGCTTCCCAAACAGGTTTGTGTTGCTCTCAACAGTAAGTTTCCAGGTGACAGTAACAGTGCAGGTGGCTTCTCAAGTGCATCAGAACCAGCACAAGGATTGTGAGGATGCTGTTAACAGGCAGTATCAACCTGGAGCTCGATTCCTTCTATGTTTAGCTGTCCGTGATACTGGAGCAATGGTCCGGAGGCAATGCAGAGCGCTCTGCAGATGGAGAAGGATGTGAACCAGAGTCTGCTGGATCTGCACAAGCTCTCCTCTGGGAGACACCGACCCTCACCTTTGTGTGACTTCCTGAAGACTCACTTCTTGGATGTACAAGTGAAGATGATGAAGAAGCTTGGAGATCATATCACCAACCTGAAGAGACTGGGGTGCCCAGAGAATAGAGTCATAGAGGTTTACAGCATGGAAACAGGCCCTTCGGCCTAACTTGTCAACGCTGCCCTTTTTTAAAGCCACTAAGTTAGTCCCAATTGCCCACGTTTGGCCCATATCCCTCTATACCCATCTTACCCATGTAACTGTCTAAATGCTTTTTAAAAGACAATATTGTACCCGCCTCTACTACTACCTCTGTGTGAAAAAATTGCCCCTCTGGACCCTTTTGTATCTCTCCCCTCTCACCTTAAACCTGTGCCCTCTAGTTTTAGACTTCCCTATCTTTGGGAAAAGATATTGACTATCTAGCTGATCTATGCCCCTCATTATTTTATAGACCTCTATAAGATCACCCCTAAGTCTCCTATGCTCCAGGGAACAAAGTTCCAGTCTATCCAGCCTCTCCTTATAACTCAAACATAGCATGGGGTGAATACCTGTTTGACAAACTGTTGAGAAGTTAGGTAGATATATTGTAGATTGGGAGGTAGGAAGTTAGCATTTGCTGTTTATAGAATTGTAAAATGCTAGGGGGGGAATAAAGCACTGCACGGTCCCATTAAAAGGTGGTGTCTTTTTTCTGTGCTTAGAGATTTAAAATGCAAGTGCACAGAGAGCCCAAACTGAAACATTAGTATTGAAAGGCCAAGCAGCAGTGTTATTAAGACAACCGGCTTTTGAATTTAGCCAATCAATTTGAATCAGCTGCTTTAATACCAAAAACCTATTAAATTTAAATCTGATGGTTTTGACAACCTCGGACCAATCTTATTGTGGGAAATATTGATGTGTCATCACGGGCATAAAAGAAGGGGGCAGTGGGACAAAGAGAGTCGAGCAACTGGCTCCTGCCATAGCTAACAGCTCTGAACTCTCGGGAGAGAGAAAATCATTGGCTCTCATAGCTTCATCTACGTCTTTGAGAAAGCACCATCTCGATAGCAAAGGTACCAAAGAAGAAAGGAGTTCCAGACAGAAAAGTCAACAGAGAAAGCCCAGAATATTCCAGAAGGTACAAAACCTGGTTGTAATTTGGAGAGTGACTAAATTCTTTTTTTTTTAATGAGTGGGAATTGTATTTTTGCTAGTTAGATAAATAAATTGTTACACTTTTTTTTTGTTTATATCCAATTCAATCCAATCAACTTCCAATTCAAATTCTCAACCAGTGAGACATTCCCGATCCAAGCTGACAAGACAGGCAAGCCTCTTCCTGTCTTGGGCTTGATCTACATGACCCCAGCTGATTGGAGCAGGCATTGCACCTCCTCCAGTGCTTGATCTCATTTGCATCTTAGCCAAAAAGCCCAGTTAGATAAATAAACTGTCACATGTTTGTTTTATTTCAAAAATATACTTTATTCATAAATATTCTGAAATAAACCATTACAGAAACATTTCCAATTATTACAAACAGTGCAAAAACAGTTATATTTACAATTTTAAAAAATATACTTTTCCAATTCAATCAAATCAAATCCAATTCAGAGTCTCAACAAGTTGAGACATTTCAGATCCAGGCTGACAAGACAGGGCGAGCGACCAAAACCACCCTGTCCTGGGCCTGATCTACATGAGCCAAGCTGAATGGAGAAGGGGGAGGTTCCTCCTCCAAGACTTGAGCTCATTTGCATCTTAGCCAAAAGGCCGAGATCCCTCTTTTAAAAATTGCTTCATATGAAACATATGAAGCTTCAGTGTAACCCAATGACCTCAACCAAGTGCAGCATCCAATCCATACCACACTTGATCTTAGCCAAAAGGCGTATATTTACAATTTTTAAAAAATACTTTTCCAATTCAATCAAATCAAATCCAATTCAGAGTCTCAACAAGTTGAGACATTTCAGATCCAGGCTGACAAGACAGGGCGAGCGACCAAAACCACCCTGTCCTGGGCCCGATCTACATGAGCCAAGCTTATTGGAGGAGGAGGAGGTTCCTCCTCCAAGACTTGAGCTCATTTGCATCTGAGCCAAAAGGCCGAGATGCCGCTTTTAAAAATTGCTTCATATGAAACATATGAAGCTTCAGTGCAACCCAATGACCTCAACCAAGTGCGGCCGACCATGGGCTGCCGACCATACCGCACTTGACCCTAGCCAAAAGGCCGAGAAGCGATATATTTACAATTTCCTTAACTTCAATATTTTACAGTGCTCAGTTCCAAGACATTACAGTTCAGTTTTTCAACAAACTATATCCATTCCTCACATTTCACTGTGTGCTGTTTTACAGAGTTGCACACAGTTTTTTTAAATTCCAATTCAATCAAATCAAGTCCAATTTAGAGTCTTAACAGGTTGAGACATTCCCGATCCAAGCTGACAAGACAGGGCTCTCACCTCCTGTCTTGGGCTTGATCTACATGATCCAAGCTGATTGGAGTAGGCATAGCTCCTCCTCCAAGGCTTGATCTCATTTTCATCTTAGCCAAAAGGCCGAGATGCCGCTTTTAAAAATTGCTTTAAATGAAGCTAAAATGTAACCTAATGACTTCAACCAAGCACAGCATGTCGATACTACGCTTGATCTTAGCCAAAAGGGGAGAAGTTACGTGTTTTTTTAAATACTTTTCCAATTCAATCAAATCAAATCCAATTCAGAGTCTCAACAAGTTGAGACATTTCAGATCCAGGCTGACAAGACAGGGCGAGCGACCAAAACCACCCTGTCCTGGGCCTGATCTACATGAGCCAAGCTGATTGGAGAAGGGGGAGGTTCCTCCTCCAAGACTTGAGCTCATTTGCATCTTAGCCAAAAGGCCGAGATGCCGCTTTTAAAAATTGCTTCATATGAAACATATGAAGCCTCAGTGTAACCCAATTACCTCGACCAAGTGCAGCCGACAATGGGGTGCCGACCATACACTTGTTCTTAGCCAAAAGGCCGAGAAGAAGTTACGTGTTGATTTTAGACAGAGTGTCAGGGATTTATTTCTGTATTTAACCACTAGGGGTTGCTGAAGAGCAGGTCACACCACTTCTCACACACCTTTTACAGATTATAGGGTGAGGTACTCCTCTTTGGATGTTTTGTTGTTAGTTCTGAGAGGGGGGATCCACCTCTGCCTTATAATAAAACTCATCTGGTGGGGGGAGTGACTGAACTGAGTACTAGGATTGAGTGTGTTCTTAATGAGACTGTCCTCCTGTACAGTGCTTTGAAGACCTTGCTTTTTGACGTAAATATAATAACTAAATAAAAACTTCTCGGCCTTTTGGCTAAGATCAAGTGTAGTTTTGCTGTCCTGAACTTGATAGAAGTCAATGAGGCTTCACTGGAAGCAACTTTTCAGTAACGGCATCTAGGCTTTTTGGCTAAGATGCAAATGAGATCAAGCACTGGAGAGGGTGCAATGCCTGCTCCTATCCGCTTGGATCATGTAGATCAAGCCCAAGACAGGAAGAGGCTTGCCTGTCTTGTCAGCTTGGATCTGGAATGTCTCACTGGTTGAGAGTTTGAATTGGACTTTGATTGGATTTGATTGGATATAACGAAAAAAAAACTAAATTAAAAACTGCTTGATGTTTAAAGCAGCAACTTGATCCATTCTATGCATTTAGCGTCCGAGTCTTCTCGTGCAGTAGGTGATTAAAAGCCTGGCCTTGAGGCCAGTGACTGACATTTTAAGTGCGGTGTCGATGCAGAGTGATTAGGATTTATTGTGGCATCGGTCACCACTATCAGTGTGTAAAGATAGATGCAACAGCTGTACACCCATTTAACTCGGGCAATTGAAAGCCACAGAATGTGGCTGACATGAATCAGCCTTAACCACAGAAACCACACAGGAATCTGTGCTATGATGGTCTTTAACTGGGTAAGAAAATAAAGATGAGGCATTTTACATTTGAAAGAGTCTTATAGGGCTGAATAGGGCAAGCATGCAAACAAGCAGTTAAAGGGGCAAACTGCAGTTAAATGATAAAATCATCTATTAACAGAATGAATGGTAAAGCCCAGTCAATGTTAATGTTAATTTGGGAGGAGGCCTCTCTTTCTCCAAACTCTATTTTGCCAACATGGAGAGGAAAGTGTATTTGTTTTAACCTCTTTGCCGTTGTCTTCTGTTTTGTTCTGAACGCGGATTCCCCTGCATCCCTGAGGTATGGACAGGGTACACACAAGCCAGGGCTCATCAAATTACAAATCTACCTATGGGTGACACGGTGGCACAGTGGTTAGCACTGCTGCCTCACAGTGCCGGGGACCCAGGTTCAACTCCAGCCTCAGGTGACTGTGTGGAGTTTGCACATTCTCCCGGTGTCTGCGTGGGTTTCCTTCGGGTGCTCCAGTTTCCTCTCACACTCCAAACATGTGCAGGTTAGGTGGATTGGCCGTGCTAAATTGCCCTTTAGTGTCCTAAAATGTGCAGGTTAAGTGGATTAGCCATGGTTAATTGCCTCTTAGTGTCCCAGGATACGCACGTTAGGTGGATTGGCTATGATGAATTGCCCCTTAGTATCTAAGGCTGTGTCGGTTAGATGGATTGGCCATTGTTCATTGCCCCTTAGTACCCCAGGATATGCATGTTAGGTGAATTGGCTATGGTAAATTGTCCCTCAGTGTCCAAGGCTGTGTAGTTTAGGTGAATTGGCCATAATAAATTGCCCCTTAGTGTCCCAATATTTGTAGGTTAGTGAGATTACCAGGGAAAATATGTAGAGTTACAGGGATAGTGTCTAGGTAAGATGCTCTGTTGGGGGATCGGTGCAGACTTGACAGGCCAAATGGCCTCAAGCTGCACTGTACGGATTCTATGTAATGGCAGAGATTTTGAACAGGTAGTTGGCATCTGTCTTCACAGTATAAAATACAAAAACTAGATGTTCAGGTTAGGTGGATTGGCCCTTAGTGTCCAAAAATGTGTAGGTTAGGGGGATTAGGGGGTAAATGAGCAGGGGTTACGGGATAGGGTGGGCCTTGGTAAAATGGTCTTTTGGAGATTCAGCACAGACTCGATGGGCCGAATGGCCTCTTTCTATGGGATTGTATGCTTCTTTGCACATTCTTAATCTATCTTCGCCCAGATTTGAAGCTGTTCAGTTAGATCCAAGTTGATATAACCCAACAATGCTGTGTTTGCTATCCTAGTGGGGAAAAAGACTTGCAAAGACTGGTAGAATACTGGAAGAAAGTGCCAGTGGATGATTTATCTGCACTGACCCCTACTCTGAACATTTCCAGCAGTCTACCTAAGAGTTTGATGGCTTCTTAAAAAAGCTTTCTGACTAATAAGCCTGTCCAGCACTGCACAGCTATGAATCATGTTGAGAAGTGAGCATTTTGCTCCAGTCTGACTTGTGTTAGGGACCAGATCAGAAACTCCAAGGTACATTATGAAGTTAGCCTGGACCCTAACATTTGCATTTGATTTTGGCATTAGGGTAAGCATAGGGTGCTTCACTCCAGGTATGATTCCAGTGACCCACTTGGAAGCTTTTATCAAAACAAACTTTATTTAACAACACAGTTAGAATGTAACAAAAATAATTAGCATAACTTTTACCAATTACAATACTTAAGCATGATAAAGCATAATTCTTAACAGCTAGCTATCTCTATTGTTCCAATTTAGCAATATCCCTCACACAGACATAAATCCCTTCTTTAGATTCAGTTAACACAGGCAGCTGTTAGATTTCCAGCCTTTCAAAACCTCTGGAGAGTGATCCAGACAGACACTTGTCTTCAAATTCTCATGCAGAAACTTCCAGAGAAAGCTCCACCTCCCAGACGGTAGATTCTCAGAGAAAGAGATTTATTTCCTAGCAGATTCCAGTCTCCAGACCTCAGACAGAGCAAGAGAAGCAGAGAAATCAACCTCTCTCTAAAGATCCCAAAAAGCAGACTGCCCTGAGTTATCTGTAAAAGCCTGGCTGCACCCAGTCATATGACCTTACCTATCAATCAACCTAATCAAGCCCCACTCTGCAATATCCCAGGAGAAAACACAAAATAACAGAACCCCGCATTAGTCCAGGTTAAAACAAACATTGTAGCAATTGAGATCAATTATACTGCTGCGGTAACAACACAGTGGTGCTGTACACAGACACAACAGTTCCAATAATAAAAACAAACTGCTACAGTAGATCCTGCATGAAAAACACGACAAGTACATTTCTTAAAGGTGCAGTGTCGTCGCACCTGGCTTCCTGGTCTACAAAACATATTGTTTAATAGCAACAGTGAGAAGGATTATAATTGGCCAGTGCACCACCACAGAGGTGATCTTGTGGCATATTCCGTAGTGTCCCTGCCAGAAGCTCTGAGTTCAAGAGCCATCCTGAGGACTTGATGGTCACATGTAGGCTAGCATAGCAGATTACAAGCCACAAAGGGCATTAGTGAACCAGATGAACATGAAGCCAAACATTGCTTGTTTTCAAGACAGTGTTAGATATAACTCTTGAGGCTAACCGGATCAAAGAATAAGGGGAGAAACATGGGAACAGGTGACTGAGTTGGAAGATCAACCATGCTCATAATGAATGAGCAGCATGGTGGTACAGTGGTTAGCACTGCTGCCTCACAGCGCCAGGGACCTGGGTTCAATTCCCAGCTTGGGTCATTGTCTGGGTGGAGTTTGCACATTCTCTTGACAAAGGGTCATCTGGACTCGAAACATCAACTCTTTTCTCTCCTTACAGATGCTGCCAGACCTGCTGAGATTTTCCAGCATTTTCTCTTCTGTTCCTTCCCAGTCGGTTTAGAGGAGAAGGAGGCCACTCGACCTAAGAAGTATGCGCCAACAACAATCCCAACCCAGGCTCTATCCCTGTAACCCCATATATTTATCCCACTAATCCTCCTGACATGAAGGGGCAATCAGCCTAACCCACATATCTTTGGACTGTGGGAGGAAACCGGAGCACTCAGAGGAAAACCACGCAGACACGGGGAGAACGTGCAAACTCCACACAGATAGTGACCCAAGCCGGGAATCAAACCCGGGTCCCTGGTGCTGTGAGGCAACAGTGCTAACCACTGTGCCACCATGCCACCCCTTGAGTTATTACACTGACACACCATAGTTGGGATGCTGGTAATGTGGGAATGAATGAATTTCATAGAATTATTGAATCGTAGAATAGATACAGCACAGAAGGAGGCCATTCAGCCCATCTTGTCCATCTGACTCTCTGTGAGAGTTGGTCCAGCTTCTATGCCTTTCCCTTTTTGTCCTGAAAATCTTTTCCCTTCAGCTGATTTTCCGATTCCGTTTTGAACACCACGATTGAAACTCTGCCTTCATGACACACAAAACCTGATTCAAAGGGCGGGATTTTCCAGCCGCTCTCACCCCAAAACCGGAAAACCCCGCCTGAGGTCAACGGATCTTTGCATGGTTCCCCCCCTCCACCCCCTCCCCCTCCGCCCCCCAACCCCCACCAACCCACTGCGATTCCCGAGACGGGAAAAAAAACTCCCCCCAAGATATCTGAGGACCCGGGAGTCTTTTTTCCCCTACTTGTCACACTGGTGGGTGCCATGACAGAGTAGATTGTGGATAGCCTATGGGAGGCGTGGGCTGAATGTCCTAACCCTGGTCCAGGTTGTTGTGGCACTTCCTCAAATTCCCTCCGGCCCAACTTGGGGTTCCTTCTGGGTAAAACAGAGGGCTGTGCAAGGTACAAAAGAGAAATCAAAAAAGAATTCAGAACTTAAAAGAAGTGACTCAGGAAAAATGTCCCTATGTGTGTCTAAACACCCCGAATGTGGAACTGGAATGTGAGCATGTTGTATATTGCTGTTCAGGAAAAATATTTCCTTATTATGTGTACTTAAAGAGGGAGCTTTGATAAATGCAATTTATGTTGGCATTTTAATATTAAAAAGCATATGAACCGTGGTACAGGCATGTTGTCCTTTAGTGTACCCGTGAGAGTTCTTTTTTAATTAGGTATCAGGCCATACTCCTTTCGATGAGGCTGTTGTGTCCAATTTGGCACAAGCAACAGCAGCGATAGTTACTTGATAGTTTGAACATCGTATTTAATTAAATTCTTTAAAATGATCGGAACAATCAGTCAGATCTAGGATACAAGCCCTTTTTTTATTAAGAGCCTCAATTACTCTGTTGACTTTGGCTGTATAAATAAGTTCGAGTGCTCCTGAACAGAACGATACGGGGGGAAAATCGGAGCAATGCCTTGGTTGCTGGCAGCAATAACACGGGGCAATTGTGTAGCAACCCGATCCACAGCCGACTACTTGAGCTTGCCAGTGGTGAGATCATTTGCTCAATCAAATTAGGGTAATTTCACCGGTAATTAAAAATATAACAAGAAATCAAGTGAATTTGATGGCAGGTAAAGACTTTATTCTCTTTGTATGCTAATGATCTTTTATAAAGCTATAGCAACTCCCCCATCCCCCTCAAAATCTTCTTCCCCATTGTCCAAGAGTTTATTTGGCAACTTGATTGCAATTATATTAAATGGATGAAAATTTTGAGGTAAAAAGTCCTCTGGGCGTTTAAGACATTACGGTTTTCTGGTCTCTTGTTGGTTGGAGGCCGGACTGACCCCCGATTATGCGCTTGCCTGGACCATTTGGAAGTGCCAACGCAAGGACTGCGTGGGAAGTCGGAACTTCTGATGGGCAATTGATTTGATTCATTATTCTCACATGTATTGGGATACAGTGAAAAGCATTGTTTCTTGCGCACTATCCTGACAAAGCATACTGTTCATAGAGAAGGAAAGGAGAGGGTGCAGAATGTAGTGTTACAGTCATAGCTAGGGTGCGGAGAAAGATCAGCTTCATATATGGTAGGCCCATTCAGTAGGGAGTAGGGAAGAAGCTGTTCTTGAGTGGTTGGTATGTGTCATAGAATCTTAGAAACCCTACAGTGCAGAAGGAGGCTATTCGGCCCATCGAGTCTGCACTGACAAGAATCCCACCTCGGCCTTATCCCACTACCCTGCACATTTACCCCACTAATCCCTCTAACCTACACATCCTAGGACACTAAGGGGCAATTTTGCATGGCCAATCAACCTAACCCGCACATCTTTGGGTTCTCAGACTTTTGCATCTTTTTCCCGACGGAAGAAGGTGGAAGAGAGTGTGCGGGATTTTACTGCCAAAAAATTGTAAAATTAGGTTAGCACTGCTGCCTCACAGCACCAGGGACCCTGGGTCACTGTCTGTGCGGAGTCTGCACATTCTCCTTGTCTCTGCGTGGGTTTTCTCCAGATACTCCAGTTTCCTCCCACCATCCAAAAGACGTGCTGGTTAGGCTGATTGGCCATGCTAAATTGCCCCTTTGTGT
Organism: Mustelus asterias; assembly: GCF_964213995.1. Lineage (NCBI taxonomy): Eukaryota > Metazoa > Chordata > Chondrichthyes > Carcharhiniformes > Triakidae > Mustelus > Mustelus asterias. The sequence goes on along the minus strand of NC_135815.1, from coordinate 91,322,335 downwards.
CAGGCAGATTAGTAGGGTAAATATGTGGGGTTACAGGAATAGGGCTTGTGTGGGATTGTTGTCGGTGCAGGCTCGATGGGTCGAATGGCCTCCTTCTGCACTGTAGGGATTCTATGATCCCCTGGCTTGATGGTAATGGTAGAGTGGAGGATTTACGAAGCCATGAGGTTACAGATTATGGTCAAATTCAATTCTGCTGCTGATGGCCCATGGATGCCCAGTCTAGAGTTGCTAGATCGGTTCAAAATCTTTCCCATTTAGCATGGTGATGGTGCCACACAACACGATGGAGAGTATCTTCAATGTGAAATACATTCAGACCCCATTTGGAGTATTGTGAGCAGTTTTGGGCCCTATATCTAAGGAAGGATGTGCTGGCCTTGGAGGAGGTCCAGAGGAGGTTCACAAGGATGATCCCAGGAATTAAGGGTTTGTCATGAGGATCGGTTGAGGACTCTGGGTCTATACTCGATGGAGTTTAGAAGGATGAGGGGGGGATCTAATTGAAACTTACAGGATACTGAGAGGCCTGGATAGAGTGGACATGGAGAGGATGTTCCCACTCGTGGGAGAGACTAGAACTCGAGGGCTCAACCTCAGAATGAAGGGACACTCCTTTAAAACTGAGATGAGGAGGAATTTCTTCAGCCAGAGAGTGGTGAATCTGTGGAACTCTTTGCAGCAGAAGCCTGTGGAGGCCAGGTCATTGAGTGTCTTTAAGATAGAGATAGAAACGTTCTTGATCAATAAGGGGGTCAAGGGTTACGGAGAGAAGACAGGAGAATGCGGATGAGAATCATATCAGCCATGATTGAATGGCGGTGCAGATGCGATGGGCTGAATGGCCTAATTTTGCTCCTATATCTTATGGGCTAAGATGGAACTTTGGCTCCACAAGGATATGACGTGGTCACTCCTAACGATACTGTCATGGACAGATGCATCTGCGGCAGGCTGGTTGGTGAGGATTAGATCAAAAAAGTTTTAAGATCTCTTAACTCTGCCTGTTTCATGCAACTTCTGCTTTTCAGCATACAAGTAGATATGGATCCTGAGTTCCAGAACATTCTGTATTCATCCTGTTGCGAAGTTGAGTTTGTGAAGTGTGGTCCCTTTAGAAGCTGGTTTTGTGTTCAGCGCTTGGATGTTTAACATGCAGGTGCATACAGGGTACACAGATTGCAACATTTGTAATGAGGACCAAGCATCAGGGTTGCTTTGTAACAGGCTTTGCAAGTTTTTGAATTTTGAAAGCTTATCAGTTTAAAGAAGACACTCAGCTATCAGGAACCTATCAAATTTGAATTTTGCTGTTGTTGACAACATCAGACCAATCCTGGTGTAGGAAAATTGATAGGTCATTAGAGTTATAAAGAGGAACTCAACTGCCTGCCTGCAGTTCGACTGAAGAGCTGCCGCCTCTCAACACCTAGAGAGGGAAAGAGCAGCTCCCTGCCAGCTAAAAAAATCTCTTCAGAGAATTCTCCATCTTTCTAACAAAAGGGTACCAAATCAGAAAGAGCTTACAGACAGCGGAATCACCAGAAGAAATCCAAAGGTTTTTTTCCCTAAAGCGACAAAAGCTGTTTGTATATATTTTGAGAATGACTAAATTATTATGATTATTTTTTGGTAATGAATTGTCCTAGTAATTTATTTGAACAGCATTCCATTAGAATCTTACTTAAATCGGTATGTTACTTGTTTAGTTAAAGTTCCCGGTCGGTTAAATAAATAACTTGTGAATTATTCACTTAAACTGAGTGTCAGGTCTTTCTGTTAGTGAACCTTTAAACATTAATGAAGAACATTCACACCTTCGCCAACACTTTTAACAGATTATGAAGTGAGGTATTCCTATTAGGGGGATTCGACGTGGCTTCTCAAAATGGGATCGACCGCTGCTTCGTAACAATCCCCTTTCCAGGTTCTTCACATTAGGAAAGGTGCCTGCCGCAACTGATAGTTATTTCTCTCCACAATTCTCTCAAGCTATGCCCTCTGTATTGGAAAACAGATGACGGTATCCCTACTCTTCCCTGTCCTGAATGGAATCTGGATTTTTAATATCATGCCCCTCACCTCACTTTAAATAACCTTCCAATGTTATTGTTGATTGATGTCATCATATTTCAGGCATCTGACTATTATAAACTTGGAGATATTCCCATACAACCCCCGAATGAATTCTAAAAAGTTACTACAGTCACAACACTAAAGAAATGAAGATTAACAGGGAAGTAGCTGAAGAAAAGCTCAGGAAGACTAACAGAATAATGGGCACAGAAGGCAATCAGAGGGACGAGTGATCAAGATTAACAGGGTAAAACAAGATGGAAAGGAGTTTAACTTTAAGTTTTAAGTTTATTTGTTAGTGTCACAAGTAGGCTTACATTAACACTGCAATGAAGTTACTGTGAAAATCCCCTAGTCGCCACGCTCCGGAGCCTGTTCGGGTACACTGAGGGAGAATTTAGCATGGCCAATGCACGTCTTTTGGACTGTAGGAGGAAAGTGGAGCACCCGGAGGAAACCCACGCAGAGACATGCAGAACCCATGCAGACACACGGAGAATGTGCAAACTCTGCACTGACAGTGACCCAAGCCAGGAATCAAACCCAGGTCCCTGGCGCTGTGAGGCAGCAGTGCCAACCACTATGCCACTGTGCTGCCCATATTTACCATGCCAATCCAGCTAACCTGCACATCTTTGGACTGTGGGAGGAAACCGGAGCACCCAGAGGAAACCCACGCAGACACGGGGAGAATGTGCAAACGCAACTTAGACAGTGAACAAAGGCCAGAATTGAACCCAGGTCCTTGGAGCTGTGAGGCAGCAATACTAACCACTGTGCCACCGTGGCACCACATAAGAAGGCGAAGATCCCATTATGGACGCTCATATTTCTGAGGACGATAGGAACCCTTTGAAGGTTAATCTAATTGACCAGCTTAACTGTAGACGTGACAAAGGTTCACTTATTGATAGGGTTCACTCATTACGGATGGCACGGTGGCACAGGGGTTAGCACTGCTGCCTCACAGCGCCAGAACCCAGATTCGATTCTGGCCTCGGGTCACTGACTGTGCGGATTTTGCACGTTCTCCCCATGTCTGCGTGGGTTTCCTTTGGGTGCTCCGGTTTCCTCCCACACTCCAAAAATGTGCAGATTGGGTGGATTGGAAGGGTAAATTATCCCTTAGTGTCCCAAGATGTGTATGTTAGATGGATTAGCCGGATAAATGTGTGGGGTTATGGGAATAGGGACTGCATAAGGTACTCTGTCAGAGAGTACTCGGTGCAGACTCGATGGGCCGAATGGCCTCCTTCTGCACTGTAGGATTCTATGAAATCTAATATTAGTTATATTGTCTCTCTACAGATGCTCTCAGATCCTTCCCAACCCAGGATACATGCCCTCGCACTCGATTGGCTCAACGTCCCGCCTCAACAATCTATAGGGTCGAGCCTGACCACGTAACCCTCAGGAAACCCTTAAAGGGGCCATGCTACCCCAGCTAGTACATAGGTGCAACAGGTGCAGGCTCGATGGGCCAAATGGTCTCCTTTTGCACTGCAGGGATTCTCTGATTAACATGAGATTTGGCAACTCATGCACGCCCTCTGTTGGAGAAAGTGGTATTTAAACTGAGTATAAACTCAGTGGTATGACTGAGGTTGAGGGTCCCGGCCCAGGCCCAGGCCCCGGCCCGAGGAGAGGGCGAGGCAGAAACTCCAGCAGCAGCGGCCGATGCAGAGTTTGATAAGAAATGCATCTTCTGTAAAATCGGGAATAAAGAGGAGTCGGTGGATCTGCTGCACTGGGATGAGCAGTTTGCTTGTTTTAGGGACATTCGACCTGGTGCACCCCATCATTATCTTGTTGTGCCAAGAAAACACATTGCAAATTGTAAATCTTTGAAGAAGGAGCACATATCGACAGTTGAAAAAATGGTGAACATTGGAGAAAATGTACTACAACAAAACGGTATTGATGACCTGACAGATGTAAGGCTGGGCTTTCATTGGCCCCCATTCTGCACAATAAATCATTTGCACTTGCATGTACTGGCTCCAGCTAGTCAGATGGGATTCATATCGAGAATGGTTTACAGAGCCAATTCCTACTGGTTCATTACAGTTGACCAGTTGATTAAAAAGCTAACATCTCTTCCGGATAATTGAGTGGTGGAAGCCGAATCCTTTGCAGTTGAATTCCATTGCAGACGATTCCAGGAGTGACTTGATTTCAAGACTACAGTTGATCTTAACCTGCTCCAGCTTTTAATTTAGTCAATAAGAATTAATTTGTGTCCAATGTAATTGAAAAATGCCATTTAATGGATTCCTCTTCTATAAAATCCAAAGTTTTTGATTTAAAAAGACCTGTAACTATCCTCTTAAACTGTTTAACAAAGACTGCAAACTTTCCATGTATGCAAGTCAAAGGCAATGATTTTTTAAACTTATTAGCATGCAATTAGGGCGGCACGGAAGCACAGTGGTTAGCACGGCTGCTTCACAGCTCCAGGGTCCCGGGTTCGATTCCCGGCTCGGGTCACTGTCTGTGTGGAGTTTGCACATTCTTCTTGTGTCTGCGTGGGTTTCCTCCGGGTGCTCCGGTTTCCTCCCACTGTCCAAAGGTGTGCGGGTTAGGTTGATTGGCCAGGTTAAAAATTGCCCCTTAGAGTCCTGGGATGCGTAGGTTAGAGGGATTAGCGGGTAAATATGTGGGGTGGGATTGTGGTCGGTGCAGACTCGATGGGCCGAATGGCCTCCTTCTGCACTGTAGGGTTTCTATGATTTCTATGATTTCTATGAAACAACAACAACTTATATCCACACAGCTCTGCTGAGGGAATAAAAACTCCCCTGGCTCTTTACGGAACCATTGCAAAGCAAAATGCAATACCCACTATCCTCGGCCCTGCACACCCCTCCCCCCGACCCCACAAACCCGGAGACACATAATGAAATAGTCTGTCAGATGGTCAAAGGTTTGGTGAAAGAGGTCGTTTGAAGGAGAGTCATGAAGTCCTGAAGAGGGAAGCAAGACGTTGAGTGGTGTAGGGAGGGAATTCCAAAGCAAAGGCCCCAGGGAACTGAAGGCAAGGCCATCAATGATGGGTAATAATAATTGTGGGTTCTCGGGGGCTAGATTTCGAGGAGCGCAGATCACCGAGGGGGCGGTGCTGGAGGAGAGGACAAAGGATACAAAAAGCAAGGTCTTCGAGGGATTTGAAAACAAGGATGAGGATCCTAAAATCAAGTTGCTTCTTGATTCAGAGCCAATGTAAGTGAGAGAGCCTAGGGAGCGGTTGACAGAGAAAAGACAGGGGCAGCGGATATTTTTACAATTTTTACAGATACACTCTTGAAAACATCCTTTTTGGATGTACCACAGCTTTGTATGGCTTCTGCTCTGTCCAAGACCGCAAGAAGCCACAAAGGGTTGTGAACGTAACCCAGTCCATCAGGCAAACCAGCCTCCCATCCATTGACACTGTCTACACTTCTCGCTGCCTCGGAAAAGCAGCCAGCGTAATCAAAGACCCCACGCACCCCGGACATTCTCTCTTCTACCTTCTTCCGTCGGGAAAAAGATACAAAATCTGAGATCACGTTCCAACCGACTCAAGAACAGCTTCTTCCCTGCTGCCATCAGACATTTGAATGGACCCATCATATATTGCGTTGATCTTTCTCTACACTCCAGCTATGACTGTAGCATTACATTCTGCACCCTCTCCTTTCCTCCTCCCCTGTGTTATTTTTATTCATTCATGGGACACGGGCGTCGCTGGCTGGCCAGCATTTATTGCCCATCCCTAGTTGCCCTTGAGAAGGTGGTGGTGAGCTGCCTTCTTAAATCGCTGCAGTCCATGTTCTGTGGGTTGACCCACAATGCTGTTAGGGAGGGAATTCCAGGATTTTGACCCAGCGACTGCGAAGGAACGGCGATATATTTCCAAGTCAGGATGGTGAGTGGCTTGGAGGGGAACTTGCAGGTGGTGTTGTTCTCATGAATCTTCTGCCCTTGTCCCTCTAGATGGAAGTGGTTGTGGGTTTGGAAGGTGCTGTCTAAGGATCTTTGGTGAATTGCTGCAGTGCATCTTGTAGATAGTACACACTGCTGCTACTGAGCGTCGGTGGTGGAGGGAGTGAATGTTTGTAGATGTGGTGCCAATCAAGCGGGGCTGCTTTGTCCTGGATGGTGTCAAGCTTCTTGAGTGTTGTTGATACTGCACCCATCCAGGCAAGTGGGGAGTATTCCATCACACTCCTGACTTGTGCCTTATGTACTCTATGAATGGTATGCTTTATGCATATAGCACACAAGAAACAATACTTTTCACTGCATCCCAATACACGTGACAATAATAAATCAAATCAAATTTGGATGACCACGAATTCGCAGAGAGTAGTGTGTGGGGAGATCAGCCAGGAGTACATTGGAATAATCAAGTCTAGATGTAGAAGAGATGTGGATGAGGGTTTCTGCAGCAGATGAGCCAAGGCAAGAGTTAGTTTGGGTGATGCTATGGTGCTGGAAGTGGGCAGTTTTAAGTGACGTGCGAATACGTTTGAAGTCGGCAGCTCATCTCACGATCAGAGCGGCATTATTTGATTTGATTTGGTTTAATCTATTATTGTCACATGTATTGTTTCTCGCGTGCCATACAGACAAGGCATACCGTTCATAGAGAAGGAAAGGAGAGTGCAGAATGTAGTGTTACAGTCATAGCTAGGGTGTAGAGAAAGATCAACTTAATGCAAGGTAGGTCCATTCAAATGTCTGATGGCAGCAGGGAAGAAGCTGTTCTTAAAGTAAATTTATTTATTCGTCACAAGTAAGGCTTACATTAACGCTGCAATGAAGTTCCTGTGAAATTCCCCTAGTCGCCACATTCCGGCGACTGTTCGGGTCAATGCACCTAACCAGCTCGTCTTTCAGATTGTGGGAGGAAACCGGAGCACCCGGAGGAGACCCACGCAGACACGGGGAGAACGTGCAGACTCCACACAGGCAGTGACCCAAACCGATAATTGAATCCGGGTCCCTGGCGCTGTGAGGCAGCAGTGCTCACCACTGTGCCACCATACTGCCCACGTTCTTGTGTTGGTTGGTACGTGACCTCAGACTTTTGTATCTTTTCCCGACGGAAGGAGGGGGAAGAGAGAATGTCCGGGGTGCGTGGGGTCCTTAATTATGCTGGTTGCTTTTCTGAGGCATTGGGAAGTGTAGACAGAGTCAATGAATGGGAGGCTGGTTTGTGTGATGGACTGGGAGTACGGGCCTAGTTCAGTGAGCAGAATTATTATCGCCCTTTGTCAGGTTTTCTTCTGCGAGAAAAGGATTTAGACGGACCCAAAGCAGCCCAGAGGACCTCTCCGCTGCTGCTAACCTCTCGCTTAGCTGGTGTCAGCCCTGCAAGTGGGAGACGGTGCTGGGCCCAGGGAAACATCAAGCCTACGACATGGAAATGCAGATAGTTCGGATTGTGTCAGGCGTCTTCCACCGCGCTGAACATCGACAATTCGATCACAGTAACTCATTCCAGAACATTCTGCCACCAACTCATCATCAGTAACCTGAAAATTATTAGACAGAGCCACCATGTGGTCAAAAGCAGCATTGCACAGCACCGAGGCCCCAGGGCAAACGGCATTGCTGTTGAATAGCAAACCACATCAAAGAATTGTCAGGTTCGCCTCAGAAAAGAATTCTGATTATTCATCTTCCAACCCTATGGCTTTTTAAGCCAAGCTGGGCAGTACGGTGGCACAGGGGTTAGCGCTGCTGTCTCACAGCGCCAGGGTTCAATTCCGGCCTCAAGTGACTGTGTGGAGTCTGCACATTCTCCCCGTGTCTGCGTGGGTTTCCTCCGGGTGCTCCGGTTTCCTCCCACAGTCCGAAAGACATGCTGGTTGGTCATGCTAAATTTTCCCCTGGTGTCAGGAGATTAGCAGGGTAAATATGTGGGGCAATGGGGATAGGGCCTGGATGGGATTGTTGTTGGTGTGGCCTGGATGGGCTGAATGGCCTCTTTCTGCATTGAAGGTCATTGTAATCACCCTCAATCAACATCACAAATGAGAAACAGGTTACCTGGTGATTGTTACATTGCTGGTTGTGGGAGCTTGCTGTGCACAAATTGGTTGCTGTGTTTCCTTCCAGCGACCACGCTTCAAAAGCACTTCCTTGGCCATAGAGTGCATTGGGATTCCCGGAGATCGCGAGAGGGACTGTATATCTCAATCCTTTTTCTTTCAATAAAACAGATTTCAGGCTTACTTTCGACTGCGAGTGCGTGGATGTGTGAGGTGGTGGGATCAGCGCCAGTGCCCTCCCCGAGACTGCAGCCTTCATTAAGGTCATGGGACTGTCCTGGAGATCCCCTGGGGGGGGGGGGGGGGGCGCAGTGGGTAAGTTAATGTCCCACTATCCTGCTTGCTTTCCCCCTGAAGCTCGGGCCTCTGCTTGCTGCCTCCTGGCGGGCCCTGGGTACAACTGGCAAGAAGCGCAGCTCTCTCACCCACCCAGTCCCAGACAATGGTTCCGCCAGGGATAGAATTATACTGGGAAGGGCAGGGAATTTGGGTAGATTCCTCCCCCACTCTGGGACCCAACGAGAGGCATAAGACGTAGGAGCAAAAGGAGGCCATTCAGCCCATTGAGTCTGCTCCGCCCTTGAATGTGAGCATGACTGACCTGATAATCGTAAACTGCAATTTCCCACCTTATCTCCGCAATACGTGCTTCCCTTACTGATCAAACATCTATCCGGGTGATATCACTTCATCTTCTTTAAACAAAATGTTATTGGTCCCGAGCAGGATCTCAGCAACAACATGGGGATCTGGTCAAAGATCATAACACACCTGTGAAACTGGCAACCTCAGGAGGAAGGGCAGCACAGTGGCACAGCGATTAGCACTGCTGCCTCACAGTGCCAGGGACTTAGGTTCAATTCCGGGCTTGGGTCTCTGTCTGTGCAGAGTCTACATGTTCTCCCCGTGTCTGTGTGGGTTTCCTCCGGGTGCTCTAGTTGTCTCACAGTCCGAATGGCTGGATGCATTGGCCATGCTTAATTCTCCACCTGAACAGCTGCCGGAGTGTGGCGACTCGGGGATTTTCGCAGTAACGTCATTGCAGAGTTAATGTAAGCCTACTTGTGACACAAATAAAATAAGCTTTAAAACGTCAGGAGGCCGAGATGGGCCATCCACTTGGCACTTCTGGCTGAAGATTGCCTTGACGTTTGCACTGATGTGCTGGGCTCCTCCATCATTGAGGATGGGGATATTTGTGGAGCCTCTTCCTCCTGTGACTTGTTTAATTGTCCACCACCATTCACGACTGGATGTGGCAGGACTGCAGAGCTTAGATCCACTCTGTTGGTGATCGGATTGCTGAGCTCCGTCTATTACTTGCTGCTGATGCTGCCTGGCATGCAAGTAGCCCTGTGTTGTAGCTTCACCAGGTTCATAGAATCCCTACAGTGCAGAAGGAGGCCATTCAGCCCATCAAGTCTGCACCGACCGTAATCCCACCCAGGCCCTATCCTTGTAACCCCACACATTTACCTCAGTAATCCCTCTAATCTACACATCCCAGGACATTAATGGACAATTTAGGTAGATGGCCAGTCTATCTAACCTGCACATCTTTGGGCTGTGGGAGGAAACTGGAGCACCCGAAGGAACCCGACGTAGACATGGGGAGAGCTCCACACAGACAGTGGCCCAAGCCGGGAATTGAACTCAGGTCCCTGGCACTGTGAGGCAGCAGTGCTAACCACTGCGCCACCGTGCCGCCAATTTGTTTTGTTGAAAATGAGGTTGACACCTCATTTTTTAAGTATACCTGCTGTTGCTCCTGGTATGCCCTCCTGCCCACTACATTGAATCAGGGTTGATCCTCTAGCTTGGTGATAATGGTAGTGTGTAGGATATGCTGTGCTATGAGGTTACAGATTGTGGTTGAGTACAATTCTGCTGCTTCCGATGGTCCACAGCAACTCATGGATGTCCAGTATTGAGCTGCTAGATCGGTTCAAAGTTCATCCCATTTAGCACGGTCGTAGTGCCACACAACACAATGGCGGGTAGCCTCAATGTGAAGATGGGACTCCATCTTCACAAGGACTATTTCCGAAGTCACTCCTACCAATATTGCCATGGACAGATGCATCTGCGGCAGGCAGGCTGGTGAGGATAAGTTCAACTATGTTTATCCCTCTTGTTGGTTCCTTCACCATCTGCTGCAGTCTCAGTGAAGGAGCTATGTCCTTTAGGACCTGGCCAGTTCAGTCTGTGGTGGTATTACCAAGCCACTCTTGGTGATGGACATTGAAGTTCCCCACCCAGAGTACACTCTGCTCCCTTGCCACCCTCAGTGCTTCCTCCAAGTGGTTTTCAACATGGAGAAATACGAATACATCAGCCGAGCAGGGACGGTGCATGGTAATCAGCAGGAGGTTTCCTTGCCCATGTTTGACCTGGTGCCATGAGACTTCATGGGATCCAGAGTTGATGTTCAGGACTCCCAGGGCAGCTCCCCCCCTCTACTGTATACCATTGTGCTTTCACCTCTGCTGAGTTTGTCCTGCCAGTGGCACAGGACATACAGACCCAGGAATGGTGATGGCATTTGAATTCAATAAAAAATATCTGGAATTAAGAATCTACTAGAGTTATAAAATCCCTACAGTGCAGAAGGAGGCCATTCAGCCAATTGAGTCTGCACTGACCACAATCCCACCCAGCCCATAGTCCCATACATTTACTTTGCTAATCCCCTGACACTAAGTAGCAATTTGGCATAGCCAATCAACCTAACTCACACATCTTTGTAGTGTGGGAGAAAACCGGAGCATCCAGAGGAAACCCATGCAGACATGAGGAGAATATACAAACTCCACACAGACAGTGACCCGAGCTGGGAATTGAACCCAGATCCCTGACGCTGTGGGGCAGCAGTGCTAACCATCATGCTACCCAGAGCAATGCCAACAGTGCGGGTTCAATTCCCGTACGGGCTGAGGTTATTCATTCAGGTCCTGACTTCTCAATCTTGCCCCTCACCTATGGTGTGGTGATCCTCAGGTTAAATCACCACCAGGGGAGGCTAGGGCCTTGTTTATTATCGCTGGATTATTAATCGAGAGTCCATTGACTCTGTCTACATTTCCCGCCACCTTGGAAAAGCAGCCAGCACAATCAAGGACCCTACACACCCCAGATATTCTATCTTCTACATTCTTCCATCGGGGAAAAGATACAAAAGTCTGAGGTCACGTACCAACCAACTCAAGAACAGCTTCTTCCCTGCTGCCCTCAGACTTTTGAATGGACATACTTCATATTCATGTGATCTTTCTCTACATCCTAGCTATGACTGTAACACTACATTCTACACTCTCTCGTTTCCTTCTCTATGAATGGTATGCTTTGTATAGCGCGCAAGAAACAATACTTTTCACTGTATGTTAATACATGTGACAATAATAAATCAAATCAAATAAAGAACTCGGGATGGACAATAAATTCTGACCAGTTAGTGATACCCATGTTCTATGAATGAATATAAAAAATGTCAGCTTTGTCCCTTCAAAGGGGGTAAACACAGTAAGAGTTTTAACAACACCAGGTTAAAGTCCAACAGGTTTATTTGGTAACAAATGCCACTAGCTTTCGGAGCGCTGCCCCTTCTCAGATGGAGTGGAGGCGGCACGGTGGTTAGCACTGCTGCTTCACAGCTCCAGGGTCCCAGGTTCGAATCCCGGCTCGGGTCACTGTCTGTGTGGAGTTTGCACATTCTCCTCGTGTCTGCGTGGGTTTCCTCCGGGTGCTCCGGTTTCCTCCCACAGTCCAAAGATGTGCGAGTTAGGTTGATTGGCCAGGTTAAAAATTGCCCCTTAGAGTCCAGAGATGCGTAGGTTAGAGGGATTAGCAGGTAAAATATGTGGGGGTAGGGCCTGGGTGGGATTGTGGTCGGTGCAGACTCGATGGGCCGAATGGCCTCCTTCTGCACTGTAGGGTTTCTATGATTTCTATGAGGCAGCCCATGGTCATCTAGGTCTATGGTGACTCTACCTTACATTATGCAGCTGAACTGGATGAACCTCGACAAAATAAACCACTGAACCTCTCTTGTTGCAAAGTCACGTTCTCAAAGGAAGTGGAGGGGTGTTTATTTTTTGTTCTCCACTTGACTGAACCGTGGATTCCACTGGAGGGAGAGAGAGAGCTTTAGGAGGAGCTGGTGGCAAACCCCGTTCTCATCTACGCCTTTTGGATATCGAACCTCTCGTGACATTTGGAAATGGTTCGAACAGACCAGGAATGAAAAACAAACCGTGTTCAGACCCTGCACGCGTCAGCCGAGGGTTCAAAGGAAAAGGAAAGAAGGATCGAAACCGGAATTTTCCAACCAGTCACGCCAGCGGGATTTTCCCTTCCCGCTGCAGTGAATGGAGATTTGGCTGGTCGCCAAGTTCTCCGTCTTCGCTACAGCGGGACTGTGGCGTGAACGGGTGATAAGATCATGCCTCTAGTGTCTCCAACAATCGCAGGGTGCCCCAGCAAAGCTGTTCAGGGCCAATAATGGACATTTAAAGAGTTGTAATTCAGTGAACACGGCTGTCAAGTTAAACCTGTCCCACAAACAGCAGTAACCAATCAACTTTTTTAGTAACATTGGCCGAGGGATAGGCATTGGCTGAGGGACGAAGGGAAGGACCCCCTTGCTCTGGTTCAGCTAGTGCAGTGGAATCTCTTAAGTCCAGCAGGGAGTGCCGATGGGGCCTTGGTTTCCTGTCTTATCCAGAAGACAGCACCACCCTCGGTACTGGAGTGCCAGACAAAATTCTGTGCTCAGAATTTGTGCTCAAGAGGCTGGAGTGAGACTTATACCCGTGATCTTCTGAATCAGAAGCAGAGGAAATGTTTACTGCATGATCTCATTGTCTTTTGCTTCCCGGATGTTGATAATAATCACACTTTAAGAATGGAAAGGTCAGAATCTTAAAAAACAAAAAATAAATAAATTGGGCGGCATGGTGGCACAGTGGTTAGCACTGTGGCCTCACAGCGTCAGGGACCCAGGTTCGATTCCTGGCTTGGGTGACTGTGCGGAGTTTGCATGTTCTCCCTGTGTCTGTGTAGGTTCCCTCTGGGTGTTCCGGTTTCCTCCCACAGTCCAAAGATGCGCTGGTGAGGTGGATTGACCATGAGAATTTACCCCTTAGTGTCCCAAGATGTGTAGATTAGGGGGATTAATGGGGTAAACACACGGGGATAGGGTCTGTGTTATGGGTAAGATGCTCTGTCAGAGAGTCAGTGCAGACTTGATGGGTCGAATGGCCTCCTTCTGCACTGTAGGGATTCTATGATTCTAACTCTTTACCTTTAATTTGCCTTCCAGAGAAGAAGGATCAGTTTGAACTAGTTCTGTTACACATCACAGCAGTCTCTAGTGCAGCTGCGAAATGTGGCCCCAGGAACACTTACAGATAACAATTAGTTCCTAGTTGATTAATTCCTTGTCCTTTGTAGATATTTACAATAATACAACAGGTAACAATACCATAGGCGGGATTCTCCGGCCGTTCACGCCAATGGGATTCTCCGGTCCTGCTGCGGTGAACGGAGATGTGGCTGAGCGCCAAATGCTCTGTCCACATTGGCAGTGGCCACAGGACATGAACTGCCAGAGAATTCTAGCCCATGGGTCTACCATCGAAATGGCGGTGGCTTCATTGTCAGGGAGCAGGAAGGCCACTGACCCCAATTTGAGGCTATTAATATCCTGCTTTCGATGAGCCTCGAGGAGCAATCTTTCGTGCTCTTACAACCTCCATCTTCAGGCTCAGGGATCATTCCCATACTCGACACCAGAAAAAAATGAAATTTCAGCGAGAGACATTGGAATAATACAATAGATACTACTATCAACAGAGCCATGGCTGGTAGCGATTTCCTCCGGAATCCATGCTGTAAAATAGGGAAAAGGCCTCGGACGCAAGAAAAGTTCCCCCTTGACCTGCCTTATTCTTCAACTTGACTGCACTATCTCCCTAAGGATTACTCAGCTCCGCGATGTTAGCATCACTCACACCGGCAGGATTTCCGCTGCAGTGAATGGAGATTTGGCTGGGTGCCAAATTCTCTGACCTTGCTGCAGTGGGACCATGGTGTGAACGGCTGCTAAGATCATGTCCTGTGTGTTTTAATTCTTCACTTAGTCTTTAACTACTAGATAAAGGTAAGTTCTTCCCTTTCTTGGTGGTGGGGTGGAGAGCAAAGATATACTACATCAGGTAACATTGATGGAGAAGGGTTCATAGAGGTTTACAGCATGGAAACAGGCCCTTCGGCCCAACTTGTCCATGCTGCCCTTTTGTTTTAACCATTCAGCTAGTCCCAATTGCCCATGTTTGGCCCATATCCCTCTATACCCATCTTACCCATGTAACTGCCTAACTCCTTTTAAAAGGCAATATTGTACCTACCTCTGCTACTACCTCTGGCAGCTCATTCCACTCTCCGTGTGAAAAAAAATTCCCCTCAGGACCCTTTTGTATCTCTCCCCTCTCACCTTAAACCTATGCCCTCTAGTTTTAGACTCCCCTACCTTTGAGAAAAGGTGTTGACTATCTAGCTGATCTATGTCCTTCATTATTTTTTAGACCTCTATAAAATCACTCTCAAGTCTCCTATGCACCAGAGAAAAAAATCCCAGTCCATCCAACCTCTCGTTATAACTCAAACCATCAAGTCCCGGTAGCATCCTCGTAAATCATTTCTGATCTCTTTCTAGTTTAATATTACCCTTTCTATAATAGGGTGACCAGAACTGTACACAGTATTCCAAGTGAGGCCTTACCAATGTCTTGTACAACTTCAACAAGACGTCCCAAATCCAATGAAACCAAGCATGCCGAATGCCTTCTTCACCACTCTGTCCACCTGTGACTCCACTTGATTGTTTAAGGGAGAGCAGTTGGTTAAAATTTCCCAAATCTTTTATAAATCCCTGAATATGTGTGGGATGCATTGAAGTCATCAAGTTGGACGTTGGCCATCAAGACTGAAACAGAGTTTAAACATCTCTCTCCAATACATGTCTCTGATACATAAAACAAACCTGAAGGATTCAGTTATAAATCTGGGGTATTCTACACCATATAAACTGTTACATTTATTCTGGTAATAAACTGGTTGTAAAATCTACGCTAAAGAAAACCGTAATCCACCAGAGAGGATAAGTGCCGATTTTACCTCTGTGGCCAATGACTGGTCAATGTTCTGTGATCTGTGTGTTCAGTTTAAAGTTTATTGTCACAAGTAGGCTTACATTAACACTGCAATGAAGTTACTGTGAAAATCCCCGAGTCGCCACACTCCGGCGCCTGTTCGGGGACACTGAGGGAGGATTTAGCATGGCCAATCCACCTAACCAGCAGGTCTTTCGGACTGTGGGAGGAAACCGGAGCACCCGGAGGAAACCCACGCAGACACGGGGAGAACGTGCAAACTCTGCACAGACAGTGACCTGGGAATCCCAGGTTCCGGGTGCTGTAAGGCAGCAGTGCGAAGCGCTGTGTCACTGCGCTGCCCAATGGTCTGAGCTACGATGGTCTGGGAATTTGATGAGGACATATTTTTCTGGTCTCAAGAGCGGGTCATGGGGCCTTCCCGCTCCCTGACATTGAAGCCACCGCCATTTTGAAAGGAGACCCATACAAAGACTGGCCATGCAACGCACCTCCCTATTTCTGTTTCCAACCCTGTCCCATGGCCTGGATGCCTCCCACGGTCGCTCTCCTAGGCTTTGGAGTGGTGGTGGTGGTTGTGGGCCTGGATGGGATGCTCTGTCAGAGGGTCCATGCGGACTCGATGGACCGAATGGCTTCCTTCTGCACTGTAGGGATGTTATGGTTCTAAATTAATGAGGATCGAAGAATCTAGTCTTGTGAACCATAGAATAAGAGTGGATGAAGACTTTGAAGTCATTTACTACAGGGTATAATGATATTGAATTAGCTTCCTATGTATTCTGAAAGCTGGTGATTTTGATCTGTTTATGCCATTTCCAGTTCTGCTGATCGATGTGAAGTTGTTGAGTTATTGAGTGATTTCAATGCCTTTGAGGCATGGATCACTCGCTGTAATTCTCCACGCCTGATGCTCTGTGGTACTGTCAGCTCTTCTCCCGCTCCATCCGGCCTATTTTCCTGGAGAGCAAGCCTCCCCACAGAATATTGACTTTTCCAGAACATTCTTACCATGACTTGCCCGACCTCACGAGGTGGGTGGGAAGCAGGACCGTGTGTGCACCTACACGAGCAGCCCGGGACAATGATACAGTGGGACTGAGCCGGAGCCTCTCCCTGAGGGTCACTTGGCACTGCCTTGAACTCGCCAACAAGGCGGCCGTCTACTGCTGCTCGAGACATGGTCTCGCTTTTATCTGCTTTTCGGGGAATACCGCAGAGTCTCGTAAGAGAAAATATGATATCTCTGTCAATCAGAGGCCTTTTGGTCTTCTCGAAGATTAGCTCAACATGCTGGGAACACGTTTTCCAAGGTAAATATTATTGAAACACTAATGCTTTTCCCAGCAATTGACGGCACATAAATACTGAAGAACGAGGAACACCAAACGGATTAATAGTGAATAATGACTACTGTGGGCAACCAACAGCTCAGTGTAGGGGTGGCGGGGGGAGGAGGGGGCGCAAACAGATTTCCTCTACTAAAAATCGCTTATTCCAATGTCACGATGGTTCAATACTTTTGCAGACAGATTAATACTTTTTGTTTGTGCACCTTGGTTGATTATTTCTGAGGTAAATTGAAGAGAAAGACTGCATTCATAGGATCCCTACAGTGCAGAAGGAGGCCATTCAGCCCATCCGGCCCCCACTGACAACAATCCCACCCAGGCCCTATCTTCATCACCCCATGTATTTACCCTTTTCTTCCCTCCCGTAGCTTTTCCATCAGCATGGTGGGTACTCTGCATTCAAAATATTTTCAAACAAAATTAACCTCTTTATTATTAAAGTTCTGTTTAGATGGATTAATTTATTGTCTTAATCCCCCTGACACTAAGGGGCAAAGTCTGAGGTCACGTACTAACCGACTCAAGAACAGCTTCTTCCCTGCTGCTGTCAGACTTTTGAATAGACTTACCTCGCAGTAAGTTGATCTTTCTCTACACCCTAGCTATGACTGTAACACTACATTCTACACCCTCTCCTTTCCTTCTCTATGAACAGTATGCTTTGTCTGTATAGTGTGCAAGAAACAATACTTTTCACTGTATACTACTACATGTGACAATAATAAATCAAATCAAATCAAATTTAGCATGACCAATCCACCTAACCCACACATCTTTGGGAGGAAACTGGAGCACCCGGAGGAAACCCACGCAGACACGGGGAGAATGTGCAGACTCTGCACAAGCAGTGACCCAAGCCGGGAATTGAACCCGGGTCCCTGGTACTGTGAGGCAGCAGTGCTAACCACTGTGCCACCCACATTGGCCTTCCACAATCTCTGGCCATCACAAAGTGCTTTGCGGCTGACGGAATACTTGTGGAAGTGTAGTCACTGTTGTACTCTAGGAAACGCGACTGTGAATTAGTGCATAGCAAGCTCCCACACACAGGGCGGGATTTTCCACCCCCCGCCGTGGCATGTTTTCTGGCAGTGGAGGCAGCTCGCCATTGGCCGGTGGTGGGATGTCCCAGTCCCACCGGTGTCAATGGTGTTTTTTATTTTATAGAATAGAAACCCTACAGTGCAGAAGGAGGCCATTCGGCCCATCGAGTCTGCACCGACCACAATCCCACCCAGGCCCTACCCCCTCTCCAGTTGCTCTCCAGTTGCCGCTGGGGGAAACCCGCCATGGGGTCAGGGGGGGTTGGTGGTCAACGTTGGTGGGACTGGAAAATCCCACCATTGGGAAGGGCGGGAAAATTCATCCCATAGCAACGTTTGAGCGTCCAGATAATCTGTTTTTTTAGTGATGTGAAATGAGGGATAGTTATTGGCCCGTATACCAGGTAAAGCTCCCTGCTCTTCTCCACCAATGTGGTGTGGGACCTTTCGCCTTCATCTGAGGCAGCAGATAGGGCCTCGTTTTTCAATTTTTCAAAAGCTGGCACCTCTGACAGTGCAGCACTCCCTCAGCACAGCACTGGACTGTCAGACTAAACCTTTTCGCTCAAATCTCTGGAATGGGGTATCCATAACATTCTTATTCAGAGGCGAAATTGCCACCAACATACTGTGACTGTTCTGTGTGTTTAAGAGGTGTATTTTGATCATGTTTCTCTGCAGGATCTTTCTAGCCATCCCTGGGATTTTGTCGGCAACGCGTTGTCTGCAGCTGATGTCTTTTATTGTTACTGCAGCAGTATAATTGGGCTGCTCTGATGAAGGGTCACCCAGACTCAAAATGTTGGCTCTATTCTCTCCCCACAGATGCTGTCAGACCATAGAACCATAGAAAATTACAGCTCAGAAACAGGCCTTTAGGCCCTTCTTGTCTGTGCCCAACCATTTTTTGCCAAGTCTCACTGACCTGCACTTGGACCATATCCCTCCACACCCCTCTCATCCATGAACCCGTCCAAGTTTTTCTTAAATGTTAACCTGCTGAGATTTTCCAGCATAGAGTCATAGAGGTTTACAGCATGGAAACAGGCCCTTCGACCCAACTTGTCCATGCCACCCTTTATTTTTAAAACCCCAAAGCTAGTCCCAATTGCCTGCATTTGGCCCATATCCCTCTATACCCATCCGACCCATGTAACTGTCTACATGCTTTTTAAAAGACAAAATAGTACCCGCCTCTACCACTGCTTCTGGCAGCTCGTTCCAGACATTCACCACCCTCTGTGAAAGAATTGCCCCTCTGGACACTTTTGTATCTCTCCCCTCTCACCTTAAACCTCTGCCCTCTAGCATTTTCTGTTTTTGTTTCAGATTCCAGCATCCGCAGTATTTTGCTATTATCTTCGTGTTTTCAGGTGCAGGCCAGCTTCAGGCTCGTTCTTCCTCAAGTTACACTTATTGAAAACAACAATTGAACATAAGAACATAAGAACATAAGAACATAAGAAATAGGAGCAGGAGTGGGCCATCTAGCCCCTCGAGCCTGCCCCGCCATTCAATAAGATCATGGCTGATCTGACGTGGATCAGTACCACTTACCCGCCTGATCCCCATAACCCTTAATTCCCTTACCGATCAGGAATCCATCCATCCGCGCTTTAAACATATTCAGCGAGGTAGCCTCCACCACCTCAGTGGGCAGAGAATTCCAGAGATTCACCACCCTCTGGGAGAAGAAGTTCCTCCTCAACTCTGTCTTAAACCGACCCCCCTTTATTTTGAGGCTGTGTCCTCTAGTTTTAACTTCCTTACTAAGTGGAAAGAATCTCTCCGCCTCCACCCTATCCAGCCCCCGCATTATCTTATAAGTCTCCATAAGATCCCCCCTCATCCTTCTAAACTCCAACGAGTACAAACCCAATCTCCTCAGCCTCTCCTCATAATCCAAACCCCTCATCTCCGGTATCAACCTGGTGAACCTTCTCTGCACTCCCTCCAATGCCAATATATCCTTCCTCATATAAGGGGACCAATACTGCACACAGTATTCCAGCTGCGGCCTCACCAATGCCCTGTACAGGTGCATCAAGACATCCCTGCTTTTATATTCTATCCCCCTCGCAATATAGGCCAACATCCCATTTGCCTTCTTGATCACCTGTTGTACCTGCAGACTGGGCTTTTGCGTCTCATGCACAAGGACCCCCAGGTCCCTTTGCACGGTAGCATGTTTTAATTTGTTTCCATTGAGATAGTAATCCCATTTGTTATTATTTCCTCCAAAGTGTATAACCTCGCATTTATCAACGTTATACTCCATTTGCCATATCCTCACCCACTCACTCAGCCTGTCCAAATCTCTCTGCAGAGATTAATTGCAGTTCATTAGCTATCAAAAAAATCGGGACATCATGAAAGTCATTGTATAAATCCAGGAATGGCCTACCGCTGCTTCTAGTTTCTATGTTTCTGTATTTACCTGAAGTGTGGTCCAGGGACTTAGGCTCAGGCATGGCATTGCAGTACCTCTTCTGGCCTCTGCAGCGCTGTGTCTGGAGGGGCTGGAATGCTGTCAGCCAATCATCTCCCCAAGTTTTTTTTGTTGAATTTTCACGATGGTGGGTGCTCGGTGCCCGTCATCTTGAGAGTCGACATCCCCGCCAACTCTGCCAGGCCAGCTGCTATTTTATGCTCAATTGAGTTTGGCAGGACTTCCTTCCACACTTTATGGGAGAGGCAGTGGCATCGTGGTATTGTCACTGGACTAGTAATCCAGAGAGCCAGAGTAATTCTCTGGGAACCTGGGTTCAAATCCCACCACGGCACATTAAACATCTGGGATTAAAAATTAAATTAAAAGATGACCAGTTCACTCATGTCCTTTCGGGAAGGAAATCTGCCGTCCTTAGCTGGTCTGGCCTACATGTGACTCCAGATCCACAGCAATGTGGTTGACTCTTAAATGATCCTCTGAAATGTTTGAGCGAGCCACGCAGTTCAAGGGCAATTAGGGAGGGGTAATAAATGCTGGCCCAGCCAGCGATGCCCACATCCCCTGAACGAATTAAAAATAAGTTAGGGGAGATGATTGGCTGACAGCACTCCAGCCCTTCCAGGGACAGCGCTGCAGAGGCCGGAAGAGGTACGGCAACACCATGCCTGAGCCTAAATCCTTGGGCCGCACTTCAGGTAAACATAGAAAATAGAAGCAGTATTCGGCCCTTTGAGTCTACTCCACCATTCATTATGATCATGGCTGATCATCAAATTCAATATCCTGATCCCCCCTTCCCCCCATATCCGTTGATCCCTTTAGCCCCAAGAGCTATATCTAATTTCTTCTTGAAATCACACAACATTTTGGCCTCAGCTACTTTCTGTGGGAGTGAATTCCACACATTCTCCACTCTCTGGGTGAAGAAATTTCTCCTCACCTCAGTTCTAAAAGGTTTATCCCTTATCCTCAAACCATGACCCCTACTTCTGGACTCTCCCAACATCGGGATCATTCTTTCTGAATCTACCTTGTCTAATCCTGTTAGAATTTTATGTTATAAGTAAGTACCAGGCGTTCTGGGGGGAAGGGAATGCCCTCGGGGGATGGGGTTGATCTTAGTGTCGGGAGTAGGTCAGGCGAGGGCTGGCCGGACCTCCCAAGTCCCTGAGGGGAGGACATCTCCAGCCTGAAGAGCTTTCCGATTGAGGCAATCTCTGCCCCTTCCCCTGCCCACCCAAGATTGAGGGTGATATCTTGTTCAGTTTCCCACCCTCTGTCACCAGGCACTGCCAGCCTAGATATTCAGGCCGGGCAGAAAAAGTGGATGCTTTAGGGTGGTATTAGGGACACGGACAGGCTTCCCACCGAAGGACCTGCCTGCCCCACACTGAAATGGTGGCCTGGGTTGGGAGCCCAGAAGGAATCTCATCCATTTAATTTTACACCTCCCCATCCCTCGCCCCCACCTCAGCACCCTTTAGGGGGGATGGGGGGAGTATAAAATTCTGACCCAAGTCTTTCTCTTCAGGAGAGGTTGGATAGACTGGGACTTTCTTCCCCTGGAGCGTAGGAGGCTGAGGGGTGATCTTATAGAGGTCTATAAAATAATGAGGGGCATAGATCAGCTAGATAGTCAATATCTTTTCCCAAAGGTAGGGGAGTCTAAAACTAGAGGGCATAGGTTTAAGGTGAGAGGGGAGAGATACAAAAGGTCCAGATGGGCAATTTTTTCACACAGAAGGTGGTGAGTGTCTGGAACAAGCTGCCAGGGGTAGTAGTAGAGGCGGGTACAATTTTGTCCTTTAAAAAATGTTTAGACAATTAGATGGGTAAGATGGGTATAGAGGGATATGGGCCAAATGCGGGCAATTAGGACTAGCTTAGTGGTTTAAAAAAGGGGTGGCATGGACAAGTTGGACCGAAGGGCCTGTTTCCATGTTGTAAACCTCTATGACTCTATAATTCTATTGCTGCTAAACTCTCATGGCAGGGAATCACTTAAGTTTATTTATTAGTGTCACAAGTAAGCTTACATTAACATTGCAATGAAGTTACTGTGAAAATCCCCTAGTCGCCACACTCTGGCATCTGTTTGGGTAAACTCCCTCTTAATAGTTATAGTAGAAATTAAAATCATTTAAAAAAAATGATCATGCTTAATCACTACAATTACGATGTATAATCTTAATTAATCTTGGTTTTAATTGCATATTTAATTGATACATTTACTGCATTCATCTCATTGGAGTTCATCTGATTACTGATGTTGTTGCTATTTTTACAGAGGACTATGTAGGTAAAGTTTATTTATTAGTGTCACAAGTAGGCTTACATTAACACTGGAATGAAGTCACTGTGAAAATCCCCTAGTCGCCACACTCCAGCACCTGTTTGGGTACACTGAGGGAGAACTTAACATGGCCAATGCACCTAACCAGCACGTCTTTCAGACTGTGGGAGGAAACCCGAGCACCCGCAGGAAACCTGCACAGACACGGGGAGAATGTACAGACTCCGCACAGACAGTGATCCAAGCTGGAGATCGAACCTGGGTCGCTGGAGCTGTAAGGCAGCAGTGATAACTACTGTGCCACTGCCCAGATGTGCAGGTTAGGTTGATTGGCCATGTTAAATTGACTCTTGTTTCAGGGGGATGAGCAGGGTAAATGTGTGGAGTTACGGGAATAGGGCCTGGGTGGGATTGTGGTCAGTACAGACTCGATGGCCTGGTATGGAAGGGCTTAGTTATGAGGAGAGATTGGGTAAACTGGGGTTGTTCTCACTGGAAAGACGGAGGATGAGGGGTGACCTAATAGAGGTGTATAAAATTATGAAAGGCATAGATAGGGTGAATGGTGGGAAGCTTTTTCCCAGATCGGTGGTGACGTTCACGAGGGGTCATAGGTTCAAGGTGAGGGGGGGAAGGTTTAACACGGATATCAGAAGGACGTATTTTACACAGAGGATGGTGGGGGTCTGGAATACGCTGCCGGGCAACGTGGTGGAGGCGGACACACTGGGAACGTTTAAGATTTATCTAGATAGCCACATGAACGGAGTGGGGATGGAGGGATACAAAAGAATGGTCTAGTTTGGACCAGGGAGCGGCGTGGGCTTGGAGGGCCGAAGGGCCTGTCCCTGTGCTGTATTGTTCTTTGTTCTTTGATGGGCTGGATGGCCTCCTTCTGCACTGGAGGGATCCTATGATTCTATGATTCTATGTCAATATCTTTTCCCAAAGGTAGGGGAGTCTAAAACCAGAGGGCATAGGTTTAAGGTGAGACAGGAGAGATACAAGAGTGTCCAGAGGGACAATTTTTTCACACAGAGGGTGGCGAGTGTCTGGAACAAGCTGCCAGCGGTAGTAGTAGAGGCAGATACAATTTTGTCTTTTAAAAAGCATTTAGACAGTTTCATGGGTAAGATGGGTATAGAGGGATATGGGCCAAATGTGGGCAATTGGGACTAGCTGAGGGGTTTAAAAAAAGGGTGGCATGGACAAGTTGGGCCGAAGGGCCTGTTTCCATGCTGTAAACCTCTATGACTCTATGTGCTGCCCCTTCAGAGTTGCCAATAGTCTTATTTCTGTGTATTCACACAACATGAAGCAGCCTCTAATTGAATGCGCATGGTTTCAAATGGACATGTGCTACTGCATTGAAAATACAGAATATGATTTAAATTGTACCCGTCACTGAGAGAGAGACAGCTGAATGAAACACATCGCAATGTGTAATCGCTCTTCATTGGCTGAAAGATGCATTGGGTTTTCTGTACTTTAAAGGCCACAAGGCTGAAATTAATTGGCGTTTACTGTCTTTAATCTAAATAAACATTTTTTAAAAATTAGACACATGTTTAGAATTCTCTCCTTATAATCTATGTTCTCAAACAGACAATTAAGAAGCAAGCATGGGTAAAACCAAAATGTGAGACCACTTATTGAGGTCTTTTATAAGCTACAAAGAATATCATTAGATTATATTTTATAAACTCTCTTTTAATAGTAATACTAGGAATATTTTTTTAAATTAAAATCATTTAAAAAACTGATCATGCTTAATCACTCAATTACGATGTATAATCTTAATTAATCTTGGTTTTACTTGCATTTTAATTGATACACTTACTGCATCCATCTCATTGGAGTTCATCTTATTACTGATGTTGTTGCTATTTTTACAGGGGACTACATAGCTAAAGTTTATTGATTAGTGTCACAAGTAGGCTTACGTTAACACTGCAATGAAGTTACTGTGAAAATCCCCCAGTCGCCTGTTCGGGTACACTGAGGGAGAATTTAGCACGGCCAATGCACCTAACCAGCACATCTTTCGGACTGTAGGAGGAAACCGGAGCACCCGGAGGAAACCCACGCAGAGATGAGGAGAATGTGCAGACTCCGCAAAGGGAGTGATCCAAGCCAGGAATCAAACCCGGGTCCCTGGCGCTGTGAGGCAGCAGTGCTAACCACTGTAGCCACCGTGGCACAGGTCCATACCTGGGTGAACCCGTTGTAAAGTGTGCCAGTGTGACGGCACGTTGGCACGGTGTCAATATACAGTGGGGGTCGGGGAGGGGTGGAGGGGGTGGTGGTCAGTATCTGGTGAGAGGGCAGATTAATATGATTTAAACATATCCAAATGAATGCAAAGCAGATTCACGACTGTTATGGGCGTAAACCTGATGACATCATCAGTGAGGGGTGGGGAAAATCCGAGATCATGACCCCTGTAACTAGATATATTTACCCCCTAACCTAAACACATCTAAGCGAGATTGCGGCTTCCGGATCTTGAGCCCCCACAAACATTCGCATGGACATCGAGGGTGACCTCAAGGTCACCCCCCCCTTAAGTCTCAGTTTGGCAACAATCACCTATGCAAAAACAAAATACCAGGCGTGCTGAAATTCTGAAATAAAAACAGCAAGTGCAGGAAATAGTCTGCAGGTCTGGCAGCACCTGTGGAGAAGGAAACTGAGATAATGTTTCACATCTGTGGTGAAAGTTTTCTTTTAAATGAGTAACTTTAACCATAAGTGGAATTTGATGGATATATCGGGGTAGGGCGGCATGCAGGCACAGTGGTTAGCACTGCTGCCTCACAGCGCCAAGGACCCTGCTTCGATTCCAGCCTCGGGTCACTGTCTGTGTGGAGTTTGCACATTCTCCCCATGTCTGCGTGGGTTTCCTCTGGGTGCTCCGGTTTCCTCCCACAGTCCGAAAGATGTGCGGGTTAGGTGGATTGGCCATGCTAACTTGCCCCTTAGTGTCCCAAGATATATATAGGTTCGGGGGATTAGGGGGGTAAAATATGTGTGGTTATGGGGATCAGTCAGGGGGTGGCCCTGGGTAAGATGTCAGAGAGTCAGTGGGCCGAATGGTCTCCTTCTGCACTGTCGTGATTCTATGGCAGGGGTGGGGCTGGAAAATGCAGCGAGCCTTTCAAAAGTCCCTTGACTTTGCCGGGGCTGGAAGATCCCGCTGGCAAGAAGGAACGTAAAGCGAGGGAAATCAGTAAGGGAATTGAGGATTACTGGGAAAGGGCAGGAAAGCAGATATGAGGAACGTTGGATCAGCCATGATTCTATTGAATGGCAGAACAGGTTTGAGTGGCCGACTCCTGTTTCTTGGATCTTCTCCCCAGATGGGGTGAAAGTCTTGCCCTGAGCCAGTTAATGCCCGGCTGGGTGTAAAATGGTTATGGGCAGCTGGCTTTTGTTTGTGGCAATCTCCCCACTGACTTCGCAGTGGATGGGTGGCAGGGGCGGGGAACACGATGTGCTGTAAAATCCAGGAAACAAAGGTTAGGGCTGCTTCTTTTCAGTGAATTATGTAACTTAAGTGGTCAAGAAATTTTAAATTGACAAAACGTGCGTCCAGTCCGTAAGCTTTGCTCTTCTAACTGTTTCAAGTTACATGCTGCCGCACCGGGTTTTAAAGATGGTGCAGCACGGTGGCACAGTGGTTAGCACTGCTGCCACACAGCGCCAGGGACCCGGGTTCGATTCCCGACTTGGGTCACTGTCTGTGCAGAGTCTGCATGTTGTCTGTGTAGGTTTCCTCCAGATGCTCCGATTTCCTCCTACAATCCAAAAGGCATGCTGGTGAGGTGCTAAATTCTCCCTCGTTGTACCCGAACAAGCGCCGGAGTGTGGCACCCAGGGGATTTTCACAGTAACTTCATTGCAGTGTTAATGTAAGCCTACTTGTGACTAATTAATAATGTGATCGACCGTCCAAAACAACAGCAGAATCTTCACGTTAACTATTCACTTTTTAGCTGGTAAATTAAGCAAATCATGAAGAATTTCTAACTGGGGCAGCAAGCCCATAATATTTTTAAATTATTTGCCTCGTCAAAGCAGATATTAAATTCAAATTGCGTTAAATGTCAAATATCTATAGGCGCCCCTCCCTCAGCCACCTCGCGGGGGTTAACAGTTCCAAGTTACACGCTGCCTCGTTGGGTTTTAAAGTGACTCGAAGCTTTGGCACCGATCCCTCTGACAATCTCCATCAGCCAACAACCTCTCCACGGCGAGGATTTAGTGCGAGTGTCGAGCTATCTGCAAAAACCCTCAGACAAACAATCCCCTGCCAGAAAATTAGCTGCAAGTGAGTCAAGATGTGGAAAAGCGGTGACATTTTCAACGAGGGGCTCTGATTCGCCCAACCTCAAGGAGCAGGGAATCGGAACCCATCCCTGCATTTGTTCTCAAGCAGGTTTGGCAGTGACATTTAACAATATCGCACTAGTTGCTCCGTTGGGGGGGGGGGGGGGGGTGATATCGAACGCTGCAAGCATGTACGCAGAGAGGAAACTTTGCCACACACTGTGTACTTTGTCATTTTTTTCCAGCCATCTGTTAAAGCCGCAATGTTAAACAGGTGCCCACCATTTAAAACGGTGAAGATTACAGCGTTGAATTGCGGAATGTCCAAATATTTGTGCGGATTAGAGAGATCATTCTCTCCCCGAGTCTTCGAGGGATAACATCTGTCATGTGCCTGGCTTCAACATCTCTGAATTCTGTTGTCATCAACCCTTCGGAGTTCTCTCCTTCAGCCCTGTTATTAAAACATAAAAAGGTGTTGGTAGGTGTTGACCTCATAAAATAGAATTTGATTCTATTATTAATGCCAGCAGCGCGGCCCTGTCCTTTGGGAAGGTTTCTATATTAAAGCTACCGCCAACATTCTCAGCAGTGGTCAAATAGAATCCATCTTCAGAATTCACTGCACCTGAGTATGATATTGTCTTATAACCCCCCCTACACACTGTGTCCCCAACACTATGTATATATAACATGAGCATTGTTTCCACTTATTATTGTTTCCTCCGGGTGCTCCGGTTTCCTCCCACAGTCCAAAGATGTGCGGGTTAGGTTGATTGGCCATGCTAAAATTGCCCCTTAGTGTCCTGGGATGCGTAGATTAGAGGGATTAGCGGGTAAAATATGTAGGGATATGGGGGTAGGGCCTGGGTGGGTTTGTGGTCGGTGCAGACTCGATGGGCCGAATGGCCTCTTTCTGTACAGTAGGGTTTCTATGATTTCTATGATTTCTATTAAGGCTTAAGCTGTTTTAGTTGCTATGTTAACATGGCACCCAATGTGATATTGAGTTGTACCGAGCAAGTAAAACTCAAACAGAAAATGCTGGAAAGTCTCGGCAGGTCTGACAGCATCTGCGGAGAGAGGATAGAGCCAACGTATCGAGGCAGGCTGGGTAAGATGCTCTGTCAGTGACTCGGTGCAAACTCGATGGGCCAAATAGCCTTCTTCAGCACTGTAGGGAATCTATGGATCCTTGAAGGTGACGTCACAGGTGGAGAAGGTGGTGAAGAAGGCATATGGCATGCTTGCTTTTATAGGATGGGGCATAGAGTATAAAAGTTGGGGTCTGATGTTGCAGATGTATAGAACATTGGTTCGGCCGCATTTGGAATACTGCGTCCAGTTCTGGTCGCCACACTACCAGAAGGACGTGGAGGCTTTGGAGAGAGTACAGAGGAGGTTTACCAGGATGTTGCCTGGTATGGAGGGGCTTAGTTATGAGGAGAGATTGGGTAAACTGGGGTTGTTCTCCCTGGAAAGACAGAGGATGAGGGGAGACTTAATAGAGGTGTATAAAATTATGAAAGGCATAGATAGGGTGAACGGTGGGAAGCTTTTCCCCAGGTCGGTGGTGACGTTCACGAGGGGTCATAGGTTCAAGGTGAAGGGGGGGAGGTTTAACACAGATATCAGAAGGACATATTTTACACAGAGGGTGGTGGGGGCCTGGAATGCGCTGCCAGGCAAGGTGGTGGAGGCGGACACACTGGGAACGTTTAAGACTTATCTAGATAGCCATATGAACGGAGTGGGAATGGAGGGATACAAAAGAATGGTCTAGTTTGGACCAGGGAGCAGCACGGGCTTGGAGGGCCGAAGGGCCTGTTCCTGTGCTGTATTGTTCTTTGTTCTTTGTATGGTATCACCCTAAGCCGTAACTTGGACGAACACTGAATAAAGTCTCCTTCACTCACAGTACTGCCAGCCCATTCCCGCAAAGTTAATCCCTCCAAGTGGTATTATATTTGTGCTCAGCTCAATCCCCAGTGAATATGATTATTTTCATCATTACGTTGAAATGATTGCCGAGCTTGCAGGAAGGTCACACTTACCTTCATCTCTCCACTTACAGGAATTCAGTTCAAAACCGCATATCTTAGTGGTGATGAAGGTATGTTTTCCGTGCTGCCGTATATTTAGTGAAAACTTTATTGCTACGCTCCCGTGTTCATTCCGAAACTATTTTGTAACTAATGCGACTGCCCTCCATTGCTTCACCGAATGCTCTTCTCTAATGTACAATTTTTTTCCATCTTAACTGTCCTTCTCCCCTTCCTGCTGTAGCAATTAAGAGGATTTCCATAAAATCCGACAGGAATTTTCCCACTGTACCTCCAGCAGGACCAGAACACCCCGGAGAAATCATCCCACTTGCCATTATGAACTATCTAGGCCGTGCCTCTGGTGGTTTCACTGAGCTCTCCCAGTGGGAGACCCGGAGAAATCAAAATAACTTCATGCCCCATAACAATAAGGAAGGGGAAGGTGATGGCCCAGTGGTATTATCGCTAGACTATTAATCCAGAGACTCAGCTAATGTTCTGGGGACCTGGGTTCGAATCCCGCCACAGCAGATAGTGGAATTTGAATTAAATTTTTAAAAAATCTTGAATTAAGAATCTATTGATGACCATGAAACCATTGTCAGAAAAATCCATCTGGTTCACTAATGTCTTTTAAGAAAGGAAATAAGACCACAAGACATAAGAGCAGAATTAGGCCATTTGGCCATCGAGTCTGCTCCATCATTCAATCATGGCTGATATTTTTCTCATCCCCATTCTCCTGCCATTTCCCCATAACCCCTGGTCCCCTTATTAATCAAGAACCTATCTATCTCTGTCTTAAAAACACTCAATGACCTGGCCTCCACAGCCTTCTGCAGCAGAGAGTTCCACAGATTCACCACCCTCTGGCTGAATAAATTCCTCCTCATCTCTGTTTTAAAGGATCATCCCTTTAGCCTGAGGTTGTGTCCTCTGGTTCTAGTTTTTCTTACTAGTGGAAATATCCTCTCCACGTCCACTCTATCCAGGCCTCGCAGAATCCTGTAAGTTTCAATAAGATCCCCCCTCATCCTTCTAAACTCCAATGAGTACCGACCCAGAGTCCTGAACCGTTCCTCATACGACAAGCTCTTCATTCCAGGGATCATTCTTGTTAACCTCCTCTGCCATCCTTACCTGGTCTGGGCTACATGTGACTCCAGAGCCACAGCAATGTGGTTGACCCTCAATTGCTTTTGGGCAACTAGGGATGGGCAATAAATGCTGGCCAGTCAGCAACACCCATGTCTCATGAATGAATAAAAAATAATTCCTTGCAATTCTACAGCCCTCATTATATTCAGAGAGGGTGGGATTTTTTGGCCACACTCGAACCAAAAATTGGAATATCCCACCCGAGATCAACGGACCTTTGCGTGGCCCATGTCCCACCCGCTACGATTCCCATGGCGGGTGGGACGGCAAGGTTTCCCCCCTGAGGATTTAACATCGCTTTAGTAAACAAAGGACAAAGAGTAAACACCAAGAAGGAAGCGAGAGCGAGAGAGAGAGAAAGACAGAGAGAGAGAGAGAGAAAGAGAGAGAGAGAGAGAGAAGGAGGGGAGGAATAGGAAAGCCTGATAAAAAATAAAAGTTTTTAGCTTTCTCTAAAAGGAACAGAAGGAGGTGACATGCATTGACGTCTAACAGACGACTGGTTGAAGAGGAGACCAGAATTCAGTCTTTACTCCTGATTTTGGATTTGTTTTATTATTGTTACATGTATTCGCATACAGTGAAAAGTATTGTTTCTCACTCGCTATACAGACAAAACATACCGCTCATAGAGAAGGAAATGAGAGAGTGCAGAATGTAGTGTTACAGTCATAGCTAGGGTGTAGAGAAAGATCAACTTAATACGAGGTAGATCCATTCAAAAGTCTGATGGCAGCAGGGAAGACGCTGTTCTTGAGTCAATTGGTACGTGACCTCAGACTTTTGTATCTTTATCCTGACAGAAGAAGGTGGAAAGAGAGTATGCCCGGGGGGCGTGGGCTCCTTGATTATGTTGGTGGTTTTCCGAGGCAGCGGGAACCCAATCTGGGCCCAACCATCTTCAGCTGCTTCATCAATGACCTTCCCTCCATTCTAAGGTCAGAAGTGGGGATGTTTGCTAATGATTGTATAATGTTCAGCACCATTCGCGACTCCTTGGATACTGAAGCAACCGGCAGCAAGACCAGGACAATAACCAGACAAAGGAAAAGGAAAGAGAAGAATTTGCCAGGTATATTCCCTCCCAACACTGGGTTTTTAATCCATTTATTTTTCAGCTAATGGAATCACAGAATCAACCATAGAACCAACGCCTCTACTTTCTCAGAAGACTAAGGAAATTTGGCATGTCAGCTATGACTCTCACCAACTTTTACAGATGCACCATAGAAAGCATTCTTTCTGGTCATATCACAACTTGGTATGGGCTCCTGCTCTGCCCAAGACTGCACAAAACTACAAAAGGTCGTGAATGTAGCCCAATCCATCACACAAACCAGCCTCCCATCCGTTGACTCTGTCTACACTTCCCGATACCTCGACAAAGCAGCCAGCATAATTAAGGACCCCATGCGCCCTGGTCATTCTTTCTTCCACCTTCTTCCATCGGGAAAAAGATACAAAAGTCTGAGGTCACGTACCAACCAACTCAAGAACAGCTTCTTCCCTGCTGCTGTCAGACTTTTGAATGGACTTACCTTGCATTAAGTTGATCTTTCTCTACACCCCAGCTATGACTGTAACATTACATTCTGCACTCTCTCATTTCCTTCTCTAGGAACGGTATGTTTTGTCTGTATGGTGCACAAGAAAGAATACTTTTCACTGTATGTTAATACATATGACAATAATAAATCAAATCAAATCAACTTTTACAGATGCACCATGGGAAGTATTCTTTCTGGCTGTATCACAGCTTGGTATGGCTCCTGCTCTGCCCAAGACCGCAAGGAACTACAAAAGGTCGTGAATGTAGCCCAATCCATCACGCAAACCAGCCTCCCATCCATTGATTCTGTCTACACTTCCCGCTGCCTCGGCAAAGCAGCCAGCATAATTAAGGACCCCACGCATCCCGGACATTCTCTTTTCCACCTTCTTCCTTCGGTATAAAGATACAAAAGTCTGAGGTCACGTACCAACCGACTCGAGAACAGCTTCTTCCCTGCTGCTGTCAGACTTTTGAATGGACTTACCTTGCATTAAGTTGATCTTTCTCTACACCCCAGCTATGACTGTAACATTACATTCTGCACTCTCTCATTTCCTTCTCTAGGAACGGTATGTTTTGTCTGTATGGTGCACAAGAAAGAATACTTTTCACTGTATGTTAATACATATGACAATAATAAATCAAATCAAATCAACTTTTACAGATGCACCATGGGAAGTATTCTTTCTGGCTGTATCACAGCTTGGTATGGCTCCTGCTCTGCCCAAGACCGCAAGGAACTACAAAAGGTCGTGAATGTAGCCCAATCCATCACGCAAACCAGCCTCCCATCCATTGATTCTGTCTACACTTCCCGCTGCCTCGGCAAAGCAGCCAGCATAATTAAGGACCCCACGCATCCCGGACATTCTCTTTTCCACCTTCTTCCTTCGGTATAAAGATACAAAAGTCTGAGGTCACGTACCAACCGACTCGAGAACAGCTTCTTCTCTGCTGCCATCAGACTTTTGAATGGACCTACCTCGCATTAAGTTGATCTTTCTCCACACCCTAGCTATGACTGTAACACTACATTCTGCACTCTTTCCTTTCCTTCTCTATGAAGGGTATGCTTTGTCTGTATCGCACGCAAGAAACAATACTTCCCACTGTATCTCAATACATATGACAATAATCAATCAAATCAAATCCAAGAATCACAGAATCTACGGCATGGAGACTGGCCCTTTGGCCCAAACTGGTCCATGCCAACCAGAAACCCCATCAAAGCTAACCCCATTTGCCTGCGTTTGGCCCATATCCTTTAAACAGAAATCAATGTGGAGAATGTCTCCCAATAAATTGGGTGGAGTGGACTGTGCAGGCAAAGTTGTGATGTAGATCATGCGTAGAGTTGAGCTGAATGGACCAGAGGGTCTCTCCTGCCTCTCACGGACAATGTGTTTGCGTGCAACTACTGTCAAAGAGACTTCCACAATAACACAAAGAAAGAGCATTTTAGTTTTTATCTCTTACTGAGGGAGTGAGGTGAAAATGCAAAGGTTCACAGTACAGGACAGTTCAAGGGGAAGGAGAAAAACTAGACAAGTCATGGTAAGATCATGACATCAATAGGCCACAAGATGGAGGAGCAGAAGTAGGCCATTCAGCCCACTGAGTCTGCTCCCCCATTCAATGAGAGGACTGATTCGATGTGATAATCCTAACGCCACTTTCCCGACTTATCCCCCTTACCCTTGATTCTCTTACTGATTAAAAATCTGTCTATCTCAGCCTTGAATATACTTAATGACCCAATCTCGACAGCTCTTTGCGATAAAGAATTCCACAAATTCACAACCCTCTGAGAGAAGAAATTCCTCCTCATTTCTGTCTTCAATTGATGGCCCCTTATTGGAGATTATGTCCTTTGATACCAGGCTCTCTCACAATCCGAAAATCATAGAATCCCTACAGTGCAGAAGGAGGCCATTCGGCCCATCAAGCATGCACTGACAACAATCTCACCTCAGTCCTATCCCCGTAACCCCAGATATTTAGCCTGTTAATCCCCCTGACACTAACGGACAATTTATCATGGCCAATCTACCTAACCAGCACATCTTTGGACTGTGGGAGGAAACTGGAGCACCCGGAGGAATCCCACGCAGACACGGGGAGAACGTGCAGATTCCACACAGACAGTGACCCAAGCCGGGAACTGAACCCGGGTCTCTGGCGCTGAGAGACAGCAATGCTAACCACTGCGCCACCGTGCCGCCCATTTTCCACACAAGGGGAAACATTTAACCTGTCAAGCCCCTTGAGAATCCTACATGTCTTGGAAAGGTTGCCCTTTCATTGTTCTAAGCTCCAATGAGTGCAGGCCCAATCCCCCCGACACAAAGGAGTCATTTAACATGGTCAATCAACCTAACCCACACATCTTTGGAGTGTGGGAGGAAACCGGAGCATCCAGAGGAAACCCACACAGACACAGAATCATAGAATCCTACAGTGCAGAAGGAGGCCATTCGGCCCATCAAGCCTGCACTGACCACAATCCCGCCCAGGCCCTATCCCCATAACTCCATGTATTTACCGCTGCTAATCCCACTGACACTAAGGGGCAATTTAGCATGGCCAATCCACCTAACCCGCACACCTTTGGAGTGTGGGAGGAAACCGGAGCACCTGGAGGAAACCCACACAGACACGGGGAGAATGTGCAAACTCCACACCAACAGTCAGCCGAGGCCAGAATTGAACCCGGGTCCCTGGTGCTGTGAGGCAGCAGTGCTAACCACTGTGAGACCTTCCAACTCCAGGGGAGGTAGTGGAAGCAGATACGATAGTGAGTTTTAAGGGGCGTCTGGACAAATACATGAATAGGATGGGAATAGAGGGATATGACTCCCGGTAGGGTAGGGGGTTTTAGTTCAGTCGGGCAGCATGGTCGGTGCAGGCTTGGAGGGCCGAAGAGCCTGTTCCTGTGCTGTAATTTTCATTGTTTTTTGGTCTTTGTTCTCATTGTGTGGAATGGGTTCAAAATGGCTTGAGAGTCTCCATCCTCCACAGTTCAAAAAAACCCCCTTGTTAACAACACAGTGGGCATACCCACACCACATGGATCGCAGCCCATCATTACCTTCCTGAGGACAATTAGGGATGGGCAATAAATGACTGACTGTGTAAATCCCTTGAATAAATAAAATGAAATGTTAATAGTGCTTGGATATTAACCCTCTCCACCAATTTGCTGATATGAACTGCAGGTGTCATGAATGTCTACAGGTCTTATGCAGCAGGGTGTAGGGGAAAATGCAGTGTCCAGCCCCACCTGGCTCTACAGGAGGCAGCAGTGGTTGTTCTAAAATAGCTTGTACATTCTCATTCCCAGCTCCATAAGGAATAATTACACAAAAACACAGGAAGACCTTTCCTCCAATAACTCATAAAATCATCCCACAATCCTTACAGTGCAGAAGGAGACCATTCAACCCATCAAGCCTGCACCAACAACCCAGGCCCTATCCCTGTAACCCCACGTATTTACCCTGCTAAACCCCCTGACACTAAGGAGCAATTTAGCATGGCCAATCCACCTAACCCGCACATCCTTGGTGTCTTGAAAATGTAACCATTTCCTCAGTTCAGATGCTACATTTTCACAAATCTAGAGGAATCTAGAGGGGCGGCACGGTGGCACAGTGGTTAGCACTGCTGCCTCACAGCGACAAGGACCCGGGTTCGATTCACGGCTTGGGTCACTCTCTGTGTGGAGTCTGCACGTTCTCCCCGTGTCTGCGTGGGTTTCCTCCAGGAGCTCCGGTTTCCTCCAGGAGCTCCGGTTTCCTCCCACAGTCTGAAAGATGTGCTGGTTAGGTATATTGGCCGTGTTAAATTCTCCCTCGGTGTACCCGAACAGTAGTGTGGCAACTGGGGGATTTTCATAGTAACTTCACTGCAGTGTGAATGTAAGCCTACTTGTGACAGCAATAAATAACGTTAAAAGAATGATGTTGCATTTTGGGTCTTCACCACCAATTTCGACTAATGAGCAATAAATTGTTTACACAGTTGAGAAATGTGCAATCAAAGGTCGGACGCCTGCATTCATTCGTGTTATTTGCCCGTTAGCTGGTAAGCTGTGTAATTTTATTTCCGCCTGCGCGAAAAACAAAGATACAATTATATTAGCAGGCCGGCTCAAACAGGGGAGCGAGCAAAAAAAAACGGTGTTTAAATAAAAATTAAAGCACTGTTTGCAAAGTGCAAACTGACACACCAAAGGCAGCCTGGAGAAAAACATTCTGTTCAACTTGTATTCCGAGATCTAGGAACACAACCAGGACAGGATGTCATACATCCAAAGTTACACTACCTTTTATGCAGGATTCGGGAGTTTTTAATTTGAGAAAAGCAATTAAAGGCTCCCGTTAAATGCTGTCGCACTAATGGTCCATGATCACATTTGAGCCGCCCAGCAAATTACTTCTAATCCACTTTGCCTGTGTCGGGTTACCTGTGGGAAATAATATCAATCCTTTCTCTTTGCTGGCAAACTGTTCATAGGACTTTTCCAATATATATTAATCCCTTCATTCATCTCTGTCAACTCAAGACAAAAATAATTTGAGCAAGTGTAAATAGGAGGGCATACAAAAGAGGAGCTCTGTCTTATCCAGCAGAAGAAAGCAGATGCTCCTATGACAATGCCTATTTATATTACAGGAAGTCAGCTAATACCGTTCCAGCATCTTGGCATAACAAACATAAGAGTAATATTCCAATATGAATATTTAACCAGCTACTCAAATCATTACATTGAAATACGCGGGCCATGATTAAATTATTTGTCATTATAAAACTGCAATCCTGGAATTGTAATAACTCTTCCAAGTTCTGGCGACCCTCTAGAAGAAAACTAGCAAATGATAAAGGAGATTAAAATTCGAATCATTGGATCCCTACAGTGCAGAAGGAGGCCATTTGGCCCGTCGAGTCTGCACTGACTCTCCGACGGAGCATCTCACCCCACCCTATCCCACGGGTAATCTATCAAACCGACACATCTTGGGAAACTAAGGGGCAATTTAGCGTGGCCAATCCACCTAACCTGCACATACTGGGACACTAAGGGGCGGCACGGTAGCACAGTGGTTAGCGCTGTTGCTTCACAGCTCCAGGGACCTGGGTTCGATTCCCGGCTTGGGTCACTGTCTGTGTGGAGTTTGCACATTCTCCTCGTGTCTGCGTGGGTTTCCTCCAGGTGCTCCGGTTTCCTCTCACAGTCCAAAGATGTGCGGGTTAGGTTGATTGGCCATGCCAAAATTGCCCCTTTGTGTATTGATGGTGCAGACTCGATGGGCCGAATGGTCTCTTTCTGTACTGTAGGGTTTCTATGATTTCTATGATAAGCGGCAATTTAGCATGGCCAATTCACCTAACCTGCACATCTTTGGACACCAAGGGACAATTTAGCATGGCCAATCCACCGAACATACACATCTTGGGTCACTAAGGGGCAATTTAGCATGGCCAATTCATGAACCTACACATCTTGGGACACTAAGGGGCAATTTAGCATGGCCAATTCACCTAACCTGCACATCTTTGGACACCAAGGGGCAATTTAGCATGGCCAATCCACCGAACATACACATCTTGGGTCACTAAGGGGCAATTTAGCATGGCCAATTCATGAACCTACACATCTTGGGACACTAAGGGGCAATTTAGCATGGCCAATTCATGAACCTACACATCTTTGGCACTAAGGGGGGCAATTTAGCATGGCCAATTCATGAACCTACACATCTTTGGCACTAAGGGGCAATTTAGCATGGCCAATTCATGAACCTACACATCTTGGGACACTAAGGGGCAATTTAGCATGGCCAATTCATGAACCTACACATCTTTGGCACTAAGGGGCAATTTAGCATGGCCAATTCATGAACCTACACATCTTGGGACACTAAGGGACAATTTAGCATGGCCAATCCACCTAACCTGCACATCCTGGGACACTAAGGGCGGGAATTTACAGCCTCGCATGTCCCAAAATTGTAAAATCCCGCCTGAGGTCAATGGACATTTCCAATGTCCGTCCCTCGCCCGCTCCGATTCCCGTGGCGGGCGGGGTGGTAAAATTCCGGCCTAAGGGTGAAATGTTTCCATCCCGTCTGCCACGGGAATCATAGCGGGTGGCACACTGACCATGCAAAGGTTTATTGACCTTGGGCAGGATTTTCCTTGGGGGCGAGCGCGCTGGAAAATCCCACCTTAAGGGGAAAATTACCATGGCCAATCCACCTAACCTGCACATCTTTGGACTGTGGGAGGAAACCAGAGCACCCGGAAGAAACCCACTCAGACACGGGGAGAACATGCAAGCCCCACACAGACAGTGACCCCAGGCTGCAATACGAACCCTGGTCCCTGGCGCTGTGAGGCAGCAGTACTAACCCCTGTGCCACTCCAAAATGAAAAGGGAAGGCAATTAATCTGATTTGATATCCCTCCTACCTCCACCCCCATCACCCACCTCCCCTCCCTCCTCCACACCGTCCTATCTATGTTTTGGGGTAGAGGCATCGCTCGCAAGGTCAGTATATGTTGCTCATCGCAGCTTCAGCTACCAGAGTGGGGTCGAAATGGCAGAGGAGGTGGCAAAGCCCATTTCAGGGTCAGCCACTGTGTGGGGCTGGAGTCACGTACAGGTCGGACTGGGTTAGGATGATGGGTTTTACTGTCCTAACATAAGAACTAGGAGCAGGAGTCGGCCATCTGGCCCCTCGAGCCTGCTCTGCCATTCAATAAGGCTGATCTTTTTGTGGACTCAGCTCCACTTACCCGCCCGCTCACCATAACCCTTAATTCCTTTACTGATCAAAAATGAATCTATCCTTGCCTTAAAAACATTCAATGAGGTAGCCTCAACTGCTTCATGGGGCAGGGAATTCCACAGATTCACAACCCTTTGTGTGAAGAAGTTCCTCCTCAACTCAGTCCTAAATCTGCTTCCCCTTATTTTGAGGCCATGCCCCCAAGTTCTAGTTTCACCTGCCAGTGGAAACAACTTCCCTGCTTCTATCTTATCTATTTCCTTCATAATCTTATATGTTTCTATAAGATCTCCCCTCATTCTTCTGAATTCCAATGAGTATAGCCCCAGTCTACTCAGTCTCTCCTCATAAGCCAACCCTCTCAACTCCGGAATCAATCTAGTGAATCTCCTCTGCACCC